>NC_135227.1:18635418-18650418 GCF_052324685.1 Brachyhypopomus gauderio
TCATTTGACCATCGTTGTTTATGCTGCAGATTACTGGAGTATAAACAATCCCAACAGCCCATTTGAGAAGCTAAAGAACAGGTGTGAAGAGCATCAGTATGTGAGCTGAATGCTCCAGACACCTGGAGGACAAAGGACGTTGGTTTCAAGCAGACACACTGACGTCTGGAGATGTGGGTGAGATGGTCCTGCTGACTCAGACACCAAGAGGGGACACACACTGATCCTACACGCATGGTCAACGGCCAGTGTTAAACTGGTGGAGGTGGACTGGTGGAGTTAAAGTGGTGGAGTTAAAGTGGTGGAGGTGGACTGGTGAAGATGGACTGGTGGAGTTAAACTGGTGGAGGTAGACTGGTGGAGTTAAAGTGGTGGAGGTGGACTGGTGAAGGTGGACTGGTGGAGTTAAAGTGGTGGAGGTGGACTGGTGAAGGTGGACTGGTGGAGTTAAAGTGGTGGAGGTGGACTGGTGAAGGTGGACTGGTGGAGTTAAAGTGGTGGAGGTGGACTGGTGAAGGTGGACTGGTGGAGTTAAAGTGGTGGAGGTGGACTGGTGGGTGTAGACTGATGGAGTTAAACTGGTGGAGGTGGACTGGTGGGTGTAGACTGATGGAGTTAACCTGGTGGAGGTAGTCTGGGTAAAGGTTAAGCAAACTGCAGCTAGGACGTCTTCAGTCACTTAGAGGGCTTAGAGGATAGTTCGGAACACTGATACCACAGTCTGCAATCAGAATAAATATATTCATTAGGACTTGAAGGCCAAACATTGATAATGTTACTATGATAGACTTTGTGGGCCCTGATAACAACTGAAGGTGTTAGAGCCATGACTTAATCATACAGCCTGTGCAGATGTGAAGTGAACTGTTCACAAACACAGCACCAACCTCTACCACACTGTCATATTACCATCTCAATCTTGGTACATTGAGTATATAATGAAACGTTTGTGTTGCTTTTTGAGTGACGATACCATGCAAGTATGTTTATTGATCCATCAGATTGTTCAAAGATGTTGAGAGGAAATGTCGCCATCATCAGAGGGAAGTGAATTTCATTTGAATGATACCCATTTCCTCTCTATCTTCATACACACACTAACACACACACACACACACACACACACACAGCTTCACAGCACAGTTTGTTCAGTACCTTCTGCAAACACAATATGGGACTAAAAGCTTCCCTCCCAGACTCTAAGCTGGTTTACATGATACCCCTCTGCCCCTAATGCCTGTGTGTGACTGAGGGGGAATGTGTGTGAGCATGTGTGTGTGTGTGTGTGTGTGTGTGTGTGTGTGTATGTGTGTGTGCGAGCATGTGTGTGTGTGTGTGTGTCTGTATGTATATATATATTTGTGAACATGTGTATGTGAGCATGTGTGAGTGTGTGTGAGGTTGTGTGAACGTGTGAGGTCTTGTGAACATGTGTGAGTGTGTGTATGAGAGTGTGTGAAGGCGTGTGAACATGTGTGAGTGTGTGAGGTCTCGTGAACATGTGTGAGTGTGTGAGGGCATGTGAACATGTGTGAGTGTGTGTATGAGCGTGTGTGAGGGCGTGTGAACATGTGTGAGTGTGTGTGAGATCTTGTGAACATGTGTGAGTGTGTGTATGAGAGTCTGTGAGGTCTTGTGAACATGTGTGAGTGTGTGTGAGGGCGTGTGAACATGTGTGAGTGTGTGTGAGGACGTGTGAACATGTGTGAGTGCGTGTATGAGCATGTGTGAGGGCGTGTGAACATGTGAACATGTGTGAGTGTGTGTGAGGGCGTGTGAACATGTGTGAGTGTGTGTAAGGTCTTGTGAACATGTGTGAGTGTGTGTATGAGCATGTGCGAGGGTATGTGAACATGTGAGTGTGTGTATGAGCGTGTTTGAGGGCGTGTGAACATGTGTGAGTGTGTGTAAGGTCTTGTGAACATGTGTGAGTGTGTGTATGAGAGTGTGCGAGGGCGTGTGAACATGTGTGAGTGTGTGTATGAGCATGTTTGAGGGTGTGTGAACATGTGCGAGTGTGTGTATGAGCGTGTGTGAGTGTGTGTAAGGTCTTGTGAACCTGTGTGAGTGTGTGTATGAGCGTGTGTGAGGGCGTGTGAACATGTGAGTGGTACGTCGATGGTTGGCAGGGTCTCCGGCACTTTAATCCAGCACTGAAGAGAAACACATCAGCACCATATGAAGGCCAGAAGACTTCAGCCCACCTGGTTTCAGTCGCCGCATAATAACCACATTCTGACCTTCAGTGAGACAAGAAGACACTCACAGTCCTTTATCTGCACTGAGAAAAACTGCATTACCACATGACAAAGAGAGCAAATGTAGTGGGACAAAATCTTTATTCAACCTCTTTAAAACCTTCAACATTACAACGTTGAGACGCAGTAAGATACTTCTATTACTAATAACAATAATAATAATAACATCAACAATAACATTCATCATCATCTACGAACCCACGTTTGCGACAGGACATGAAAAACTGAACTGAAAGAAAATTAGAATAAACAAACAAGACAAAAAGATCGAGATCAGAGAGCCAAAATGTACAATAAAAAAAATAACAGAACAAAAACTAAATAACTAAAAACGAAAATCTAAAAACTAAAGAACTAAAAACAACATAGTAAAGAATGAAAAACTAAAATAAACGCCTGCACATTGTCCATGTGTTTGGGAAGAGAAGGGCTTCCACACGCCTGCACATTCTCCACCCCCCCCCCCCCCCCCCACCGTACTCACGCAGACGGGCCCTAACTCGGCTGCGGTTTGATGTGGGGTGAGTTTTGATCCTGGGGTAAGTTCTTCACCACAATGCTTCTAAAATAACAGCTATCCTCACTGGACCTCTAAGAGTGTCACCTGGAGGTCAGACTCTCTTTAATAGTGTATGTGCTCTAAGCAATAATAATCACACGAACTGTTAAAGCTACATCTAAATCTACATGATGAATGTAGAAGAAACAAGAAAGAAAAAAGTAAATGAAAGGATGAAAAGGGAAATGCAGAATGAACAAGCTCTTGATTTTTTTTTCAGCCACAATAAAAATAATGGAGCGAATCTCCACAGGTAATACACAAGCGCCACCATGTGGCCATGTAATGACATGGCATTATGAGTGCGGCGTTAAAATATCGATCCGTTTCAGTTACAGCCTTTTCAATCAGACGTTTGGGATCTATTTATATCAATAACTGAACATAAGCCAAAAATGCATTATAGATTGAGCAGCATTAGTAGATAACATGTTTGCATATATTTCAGTGGCTTAGACCAAAATAGATCTGTAAAATGGTCGCGAACGAAACGCATTAATATAACTTCACTTCTATTAGTAGGTGAAGAATCTCAGCTCACGGACGAAAATTGACGTTTATTTAATTTAACCAGGAGACATATGTCACATTTGGCCCACTCGTGTCATACAGTTACAGGTACAGTTAGTTTTCTCAGTACAGAATCCTCCTTAACGGAACTTGTATAACAGGTATAACAGCAATAGCCTGCATTGAATCTTCCCCAGGACTTTAAATATCGATGAAGTCATTTAAAAAGTAAGTACGATTGTACTTTACCTCAATAAGAAATTCTACTTTAATCCAACTCAAGAAATCTACTAAAACAGGCAATAATAAGAAGACCGTTGTCGACGGTTCATCAAAATACACTATATGGAAAAATATAACACATGTAATAATTAGTTACATCTTTAAAAGCAAACATAAACACAGGCACAAATACAAACCCACATTTAATTATCTGTCATTACAGCACGTACACACCCAGCTGTGTTCATGACTGATCCTCAACAACTTTAGAAACACTTTATATTTCAGGGACCTTTTCCCACCGGTTTCTGGAGTATGCTGCTGTGTGTCAGGACGTGAGAGGACTTGCACGCTGTGACTCGACTAACGAGAATCACACGTGAGGAGCCCGGCTCACACGTCACGCGTCATGCGTCATTTACACTGGCGCCGTTTAGCAGCGTTATACAGAATACATCCTCTACTTAAAACACTATGTGACCCAGAACCCAGTCGACAGCTGCAGTACTACACACAGCTTTAAATACGACATAATTCAAGATCATTTAGTAATCGAGACCAATATAAGTGCGAAAATAATCTTTAAAGTGTGTGATTCGGTATAACCACAACAGCTAGGTGGGCCCTTACTTGCAAAATTTTAATTTCCAAAAGAACAGAGACATGTGACTAAATATTTCATGACAGGATATTTCATTTCTGGTACATAAATAAACAGAAACATCAAACACTAGCCTATAGACACCTTTCAGTGGAAAATAAACGTCCTTACAGGCAGTTGTAAGGAAGTCTATCAGGATTAAACTACCAAACTACTAAAAACTTTCTTTCTTCATGCCATTAGTCAGTGCACACACCAGTGTGTTGTTCTGTGTTTGTTTGGTGCTGCACTGCTCTGCTGTCGTTCTGTATAATTATTCGGAGTGTCTATTTGCACCCGGGTACAAGTAGCATTTGCCACACAGCGAGGCTATTTTCACCCCTTAATTTAAAAAAAAAAGCGAACCCATCTGCGCATGTCTACCAATGAATGCGCGGGAGCGAAAAGGCGCAAATTCAAAGGAACCGAAACGGAGACAGTAGGAAACGGTAAGCAGAATTTGGTTAATAGTTATGTATAAAGGTCCATCACTCAATTTAACTTTACATTTTAAGATATATATTTAAGAAATAGTGTGAGAATTATTATCCAACGAACACTGATATATTTTTGAGCTAATAGGAGCATAATAGTGGCGAACGTAAAGTGTTACCGGGTGGGGGGTGTAAAATGGACACAGCGAGAAAAAAAGACAGATTTCAAGTGTGCAGAAACAGTCTAAATAGTCGTTTGAACTAACCTAGTGAAAACCGGGACATTAAATAATTTTTATTTTTTGCCGCGACCGAATATTAAAAAGAAGGAAAACCGGGACAAACCGGGACAGCGACGTGAAAACCGGGACAGGTGGCAACACTAACTGGCGCTACAGAGCTTGGAGGCGGACACAAACGCTGAGGAGAGCGAGATTTATTAAGAGGAATGATCATGATCAAAGTCGTTCAAACAGACAGGGGTCATAACGGGCGAGCCATCCAGGTTTGACAAATAAACAGGCATGACGATACTAAGAATTAAACTAAGACACCGAACGAACACTTTAAACCAAACACGGGGTAAACGCATACAAACTAGAAAATCAGGCTACAGAAAACACAGACGACTGAGCAACGAAATGAGTAGAACTCAGACCAGAAAGCGTAGAACACTGAACAAAGAGCATGAATAACAAGAGCACAACACGACCAAAGAGCATGAATAACAAGAGCACAACACGACCAAAGAGCATGAATAACAAGAGCACAAACTAACCAAATAGAACAAAACAACCAATAACCGATAAGTGAAACACTGGGACTATAAATACACAGAACTAAACTAGACACACACAGAACTAAACTAGACACACAGGTGAAGACACTGATGACACGGGCGTGTCAGACGAGGGGAAACCATGGAGACAGACATGCAGGGAACAACACAGACACAAGGACAGGAACAAGTGACAGAGAGGGGGGTGTAGCCCTACGTGACATTGCTATCTTACAAAAACAAATTTGTCCAGTCTATTTTTTGAGTTTTGTGTAAAATTATATAATTTTGTCTTTTTGTTCTCTATTTTTGTGTTGTTTCAGTACACACAAAGGACATGAATGTGTATAACAAAAGATGTACAGTCCTTTTGAATTAAGGTTTTTGCATGACAGAGTCAATATGCCAGACTTATAATGTAATGACTATTTTATATAAGCTAATATTTGTGTTTTCTCCCAAGAAGGAAGAAAAGCTAAAGAACATTTGTGAAGGATACTCCTTCGACAGTTGTGAGGAATTCCAGAGAGCACTGAGATTATGGAGTGAAGAGGGCTACCATCCAATGCACAAAATTAAAATTTATTTAAACATGATGTAAATAATAAAAACCCCAATTTATTTCTTTAAAAAATGTACAAACCATCCAGAAAAAATGAATTAAAAAATCAAATCTGTCTTCTGCATTCTGTGAAATTAAATAAAATTAAAGAGGCTGATAATGTACTGGCAGGAAGAATATTTGTATACATCATACTGTAACGCTGGCGACTGGGTGAAGGACGAGACACAGAATCCTGTTCGCTACAGACGTTACTTTATTTGTCTTTACACATATAGCGCAGACAGTGCACGTTTAACACTCATATAGAGACACGTAGACTCAGACAACGACGAGCACAAGACACTGCGCGAACGCACATTAAATAGACAAACTACATAAACCCCACATGATGACGAGACGAGCCACAGGTAAAACGAATTATCACAGGACGCAACCGCACCCACGGAGATCCACTGACGCAGACGACGTAAACACACGCCCAAAGGGAGGGGTCGGGGACCATAACGTGACACATACAATGTGGTGTACATATCAGGGTGCTACAGACAGATATTAACTTGTGTTACATTTTGTTTTAACATTATTTATCACTGGCAGTGTATATTACATGTAGTATTTACCATGTGATTACTGCCATTAGCGGTAAGCGACTTAGGATAATTAAATTGCTATTTAAATTCTAAGCATGGTAAAGAAAAAGACTCACAAGTGAAAAACTAAATTCAAACAGGTCTACCCCATAACCCCAAATAAAAGTATCTTCACTTCTTGTAAAATAATTTGTAAGTAAAATGGAACACAAAAGAATAGTACTAATCTTTGATAAATCAAAATGTTGGGTGCAAATAGCACACACTGCTGCATATACCCGGGTGCAAATAGCACACACTGCTATGTACACCCGGGTGCAAATAGCACACATTGCTGCATATACCCGGGTGCAAATAGCACACACTGCTATGTACACCCGGGTGCAAATAGCACACACTGCTGCATATACTCGGGTGCAAATAACACATACTGCTGCATATACCCGGGTGCAAATAGCATCTGCCATAATTATTTTATCGGAGTGTCTATTTGCACCCGGGTACAAGTAGCATTTGCCACACAGCGAGGCTATTTTCACCCCTTAATTTAAAAAAAAAAAAAAGCGAACCCATCTGCGCATGTCTACCAATGAATGCGCGGGAGCGAAAAGGCGCAAATTCAAAGGAACCGAAACGGAGACAGTAGGAAACGGTAAGCAGAATTTGGTTAATAGTTATGTATAAAGGTCCATCACTCAATTTAACTTTACATTTTAAGATATATATTTAAGAAATAGTGTGAGAATTATTATCCAACGAACACTGATATATTTTTGAGCTAATAGGAGCATAATAGTGGCGAACGTAAAGTGTTACCGGGTGGGGGGTGTAAAATGGACACAGCGAGAAAAAAAAGACGGATTTAAAGTGTGCAGAAACAGTCTAAATAGTCGTTTGAACTAACCTAGTGAAAACTGGGACATTAAATGATTTTTATTTTTTGCCGGGACCGAATATTAAAAAGAAGGAAAACCGGGACAGGTGGCAACACTACTGGCGCTACAGAACTTGGAGGCGGACACAAACGCAGAGGAGAGCGAGATTTATTAAGAGGAATGATCATGATCAAAGTCGTTCAAACAGGCAGGGGTCATAGGCGAGCCATCCAGGTTTGACAAATAAACAGGCATGACGATACTAAGAATTAAACTAAGACACCGAACGAACACTTTAAACCAAACACGGGTACATAAACGCATACAAACTAGAAAATCAGGCTACAGAAAACACAGACGATTGAGCAACGAAATGAGTAGAACTCACAGACCAGGAAGCGTAGAACACTGAACAAAGAGCATGAATAACAAGAGCACAACACGACCAAAGAGCATGAATAACAAGAGCACAACACGACCAAAGAGCATGAATAACAAGAGCACAAACTAACCAAATAGAACAAAACAACCAATAACCGATAAGTGAAACACTGGGACTATAAATACACAGAACTAAACTAGACACACAGGTGAAGACACTGATGACACGGGCGTGTCAGACGAGGGGAAACCATGGAGACAGACACGCAGGGAACAACACAGACACGAGGACAGGAACCCGAAGTGACAGAGAGGGGGGTGTAGCCCTACGTGACAGTTGCATTGCTATCTTACAAAAACAATTTTGTCCAGTCTATTTTTTGAGTTTTGTGTAAAATTATATAATTTTGTCTTTTTGTTCTCTATTTTTGTGTTGTTTCAGTACACACAAAGTACATGAATGTGTATAACAAAAGATGTACAGTCCTTTTGAATTAAGGTTTTTGCATGACAGAGTCAATATGCCAGACATATAATGTAATGACTATTTTATATAAGCTAATATTTGTGTTTTCTCCCAAGAAGGAAGAAAAGCTAAAGAACATTTGTGAAGGATACTCCTTCGACAGTTGTGAGGAATTCCAGAGAGCACTGAGATTATGGAGTGAAGAGGGCTACCATCCAATGCACAAAATTAAAATTTATTTAAACATGATGTAAATAATAAAAACCCCAATTTATTTCTTTAAAAAATGTACAAACCATCCAGAAAAAATGAATTAAAAAGTCAAATCTGTCTTCTGCATTCTGTGAAATTAAATAAAATTAAAGAGGCTGATAATGTACTGGCAGGAAGAATATTTGTATACATCATACTGTAACGCTGGTGACTGGGTGAAGGACGAGACACAGAATCCTGTTCGCTACAGACGTTACTTTATTTGTCTTTACACATATAGCGCAGACAGCGCACGTTTAACACTCATATAGAGACATGTAGACTCAAACAACGACGAGCACAAGACACTGCGCGAACGCACATTAAATAGACAAACTACATAAACCCCACGTGATTACGAGACGAGCCACAGGTGAGACGAATTATCACAGGACGCAACCGCACCCACGGAGATCCACTGACGCAGACGATGTAAACACACGCCCAAAGGGAGGGGTCGGGGACCATAACGTGACACATACAATGTGGTGTACATATCAGGGTGCTACAGACAGATATTAACTTGTGTTACATTTTGTTTTAACATTATCACTGGCAGTGTATATTACATGTAGTATTTACCATGTGATTACTGCCATTAGCGGTAAGCGACTTAGGATAATTAAATTGCTATTTAAATTCTAAGCATGGTAAAGAAAAAGGTTTAAATTCAAACAGGTCTACCCCATAACCCCAAATAAAAGTATCTTCACTTCTTGTAAAATAATTTGTAAGTAAAATGGAACACAAAAGAATAGTACTAATCTTTGATAAATCAAAATGTTGGGTGCAAATAGTACACACTGCTACGTATAGCCGGGTGCAAATAGCACACACTGCTGCACATACCCGGGTGCAAATAGCACACACTGCTATGTACACCCGGGTGCAAATAGCACACACTGCTGCATATACCCGGGTGCAAATAGCACACACTGCTATGTACACCCGGGTGCAAATAGCACACACTGCTGCATATACTCGGGTGCAAATAACACATACTGCTGCATATACCCGGGTGCAAATAACACATACTGCTGCATATACCTGGGTGCAAATAGCATCTGCCTTATTTTATTTCTGGTCTTATCACGCTACCCAGCCTGCTGCGTTAAGCCACGTGTAAACGTGTGGACTCCGTTATCAGCGAGAACTTCAGGCTGCAGTGGACGTGTTGTTCTCGGTCTACACCAGCTCCTCCTTGGCGGAGGTTCCTCTGTTTCCAGGAACAAACGTGGTTCAGGTGAGCTCCGTGTCACACGGCCAAGCCTGTCTGGGTTACCTGGCGCCTTTACGGAGCTCACAGCTTGGCAAAGTTCTTCGGAACCTTCATTCTCGACCAAGGACCCGTGTCGGCTCCGCCACAGACATTTAATAATGAAGGTAAAGGTTTTATTGAAGTTACCTTTAGTGAGCATTGCCAATACCCTAGTTCTGCAAAAATGCGTCTGGAATATCTAGTGCCCGAGTGTCCTAACAGAAGATAAAGGGGTTATGAACGAGGGTTAATGCTCTAATCCGTACCTACTGCAGTTTGTGTAGCGAGTTACAAAAAACTAGAGTTAGTCTTTCAGACTGGCGCGTGAGTGGTTAAAGAGTTGAGCAACACCTGAGGCAGGTGAGCGAGACACAAGTGCCCAACACGTCTGCAGCGCACGAGGGGAGTGTCGCGCGCGGTTCCTGTTTCCTGCACGGCTGTCAGCAGGTTTTGCATTTTTCAAATAAATGCATTAAATTGTAATGAGGTTACAGGTCAAGAAGCCAAGAATGTAAAACAATGCAACATTCGCTGCGTTTCAGCTATATGTGAACATAACGAAGACAGTGTTGGTAGGCAGTGTTGGCTTCATTTTACAGCTCAGTCTAAAAGGCATAAAGGCTGGGTTATACTTTCACGTCTGTTCGACTCCCGACACCTGTCAGAACTGCAGACGCTTTTGTACTTGAAGCGTCATTCACTGCAGTTTTCTCCGAAACGACAGGTAGCAGTGTACACGCATGCTGTCAAACATCCGAATACACACACCCGCGCGTGCGCACACACACACGCATACACACAAACATTACATGTGTTGTTTTAGCAATGGTACAATGACAAGCACGGACGTAATTTTGGGGGGGGTCATGTCCCCCCCACTTTTTCAAAAGCCGGTGTTGGTCCCCCCCAGTTTTTACGGTTAAAACCAAATATTTAAATAGCGACGAATCCATGTCCCCCCCACTTTTGAAATCAAAATTACGTCCATGATGACAAGTCTTCTTAATGAAGATCCACTTCATTCCAGCTGCTCTTCAGGTTCTGAGCTTGGTCTTGGTGGTCTAACATGACTGGTTGCTCAGCTGTGATCTTCATTATAAGGGCAGCAGCTGTGTTGTAGAGCTACTGTAGGTCTGTAGGTGCTGTAGTTCTGAAGATGCTGTATGTAACATGGCTCAGATCAGATGGTTTTCTTTTTCCAGAAGGAAGTGGTGTCACACTGGAACCTCTCCATCAAAGTTCTGAAGGGGAGGTTTCACCATTCGCATGATATCTGTACGTGTGTCGTCATCCCCCCCCCCCCCCCCCCCCACACACACACAGACACACACACACACACACACCCCTATAGACAGACATGATTTTAGTTAAAATTTAGTTATACTTTTAAGTCTAAAAAACATACACTTTAAAATACACTTTATAAGAGGAGAAAAAGGTTGAGTAACACAAACAGAGCAGCAATTATTTTTATAATTCTGCAGATGTGTTCGTAGAACAACTATAATGATGTTAGTGCAGTAAATAAAACAGATATATAATAAACAGTATATAATGTTATTTGTACAGCTCTTTAGTATTTGCTGTAATATGTTAATTTTATTCGCCTTTGTTCCCCTCATATGACATTCAGAGAAAACTGAAGTTAGTGATTAAATTCGACCTTTAGTTCGACCTTTAGTGATTCAGCAGCAGCCCTGGGTGTAAAAGTCCCTCATGTCCTCTGTCTGTCTCCTCCCCTCCTTCTGCCCCCCAGTGTCAGAGTCTGACCTCTACGTGACCTTGCACCTGCCCACAGCCTCTGCGTGCACCCTGCGCACCAGGTGTGTCCCCAACAGCAGCACACCTGAGTGGAATGACACTTTCCACTTCCGTGTGCACAGTCAGATCAAGGTGAGACGGCGCCATGGCAACCTGACCAACCCCCAGCTGTCGCCCTCCAATACCACCCCCCCCGCCCCCCGCCTTCAGATATTTACATTTCTCACTGTTGTGTGTTTGTTTAAAAGGTCCAACAGCCTTTATCAACACATACCTTGATAGTATTTTGTCTTCTTTAAAAAAATGCACCTCAGTCAAACTGTGGAGACCATTGCCCTGTCCTCTAGAACATTCTAGAGATGAAAGTGTATGACAAAGACCTGATAGGAGACGACCTCTGCATCACTGTCCTGTTTGACATCGCTTCTCTCAAGCTGGGACAGAAGGAGACCAAAGTCTTCATCACCAACGAGAAGGTGAGCAGCTCCAGAGTCTCAGGGTCCAGTGAATAATGGGTCCGTGAAGAACCACACACACACACACA
The DNA here is from genome assembly GCF_052324685.1 of Brachyhypopomus gauderio. Lineage (NCBI taxonomy): Eukaryota > Metazoa > Chordata > Actinopteri > Gymnotiformes > Hypopomidae > Brachyhypopomus > Brachyhypopomus gauderio. The sequence goes on from NC_135227.1 coordinate 18,647,512, forward strand.
CACACACACACACACACACACACCAGAGGTGTCAATTCCAGGTTCAGAAAGTAAAAGTCCTCACCAGGATTTTGCTCAGGCTTCCTGGATTGTGTTGATTCCACTAATTTTACCTGAATTGCACTAATTAGAAAATCTAGCAAGCTTGAGCAAAATCCTGGTGAGGACTTTTACTTTCTGAACCTGGAATTGACACCTCTGACACACACACACACACACACACACACACACATATACAGTATATATATGGTTTTAAAAGGCTGCTATTTTGGTTCCAGACAAAGGATGAACTTTGGGTGGAGTTTGAAATCACAGAGAGGTATGTGACAGCTTCTTGTATAAAAAATGTGTTGTATATTTTTAATTATCCTGTGTGTGTGTGTGTGTCAGCCACTGAGCAGCGCCATGTGACTCTAGTCTCAATCTGACATTTAAAACTAAACTAATTTTTTCTTTCTGTTTGTGTTCCAGCTCGGAGCCACCTGGACAGTACCAGTCCAATGGGGTTTTAGTGGTAAAGGCTCAAACTTTAATTAAGAATTTCACTAATAGACTATAATACTGTCACAGGGAAAAATCAGGACACAACTGCAAATCTGAAGCTGAAACAAAATAAACATATAAATGAAACAGAATGTGCACTAACGATAAAAAAGAGGCCAAAACAACATACAATAAATGCTCACAAATAAGGAACAGCTTAAAGACAGCACCACCACCACACAGGCATAGCAGCGGGGCAACACACAGGTAGCAGTGTACACGCACGCGCGCATGCTGTCAAACAGCCGAATACACACACCCGCGCGCGCACACACACACACACACGCATACACACAAACATTACATGTGTTGTTTTATGTGTTTCTTTATGAAGATCCACTTCATTCCAGCTCCTCTTCAGGTTCTGAGCTTGGTCTTGGTGGTCTAACACGTTGTAGAGCTACTGTAGGTCTGTACGTGCTATTTGCAATAAAAATAAAAGTAAACTACAAAAGAGGTTTAAATGGTAATATTGAATACATATAAAATTATTTATTTTTTAGTTTGACTCTGACTAACTTGGTATAAATAATGATAATGCAAAACCGAGAATATCTCCAAGCCCCCCCAAACTCTAACTCTGATGACCATATTTAAATCTGACAGCAAATTACACTCCCAAAAAGAGTCATGTGCAGTTCTTTAGCACTCCAACACTTCTTACTAAATAAAAAAAAACTTTTTATAATACATTTATGTAGGTATATATGGTAGTAAGCGATAAAATAGTTTAAGATTAATGTATATTTTATACGGTTGAGACTTTCTAAACCTTTTTAGGTTTTTTGACATTTTCTAGTCTGTGCATATAGAAATCAGTTTTGCTCAGTAAGACTCTGAAAAAGATCTAATTATTGATGGCAACTAAATAATCACGTAATCAAATCCATGAAGGTTAACCAACAAAGTCAAGGTTTGACTGCACTGTTAAATGTTTTGATCAGTAAATGTTTTACCTGATTTGTTTTAGACACACACACACACACACACACTTATAATATATTTAATACATTCATAAATGTTTTCTGAATTGTTGCTTTTTTGACCTTTCCTTTAGGCAGCTCCGTTATCTACTCTGGAGGTGAAGTTAGACACACTGCTGCCCTCTGCAGGTCAGAAGATAAAAGTGAACTTCAGCATTCCGCAGTTCTGACCCCTCATATCAGGGGTGGCCAACCCGTCATAGACCAAGAGCCACTTTTCTTACTGTGTTACGGCAAAGAGCCACATCGTACATGGGCGAGTGTAATCTGTTGAGCGGGGGTGGGGGGGTGGCGAGTGTAAATTATTAGCTGTGAAGACAGTCAAATGCGTGTTTTCCACTACGCCGGTTTTAAAAGTATTAGCGGCTCGCTAGGCTTGTAAACTAACCGCGCACCACGAAAATGTAGCAGTGTGTCGCCCCGTTTGTGCAGGTGAGGGAGGCTGGGGAGCCGCGGGTTGGCCACCCCTGCCTCATATCATTGTTTGAAAACACGCTGATGTATAAACTGACAATGGAGCTCCGATGTGCTTCATGTCTATATGTGTGTGTGTTTCAGATGACCTGGTGTTAAAGTTAAGAGGGGCATATCAAGAAGACAAAGTGATTTCTAAGAGTTCCAGTATCTTGCAGACTCTTCACTATTACATCAACAGAGACCTGGCGACCGAGATCGGACTCAGGACTTCCTGCTCACATGTTTGTATCACATCAACTTTCCAACGTGACTTCTCCACGTTGCCATGGCTCTGAGCCAGTCTTGGTGGGGGGGGGGGTTGCTAAAGTGTACATCAGGTATCACCAAATGGCGGTCCGGATCCGGACCCGAACGCCGTCCTGTCCGGACCCAATCACATTCCTGATTAACTGGATACGGACCCAAATGCCAAAGAAATTTTAACGGGAGACTATATTTTAAACCGGAGAATTTATTTTCAGACGAGTGTTACGTTCACCACCCATTTGAGTGTTACGTTCGTCCCCCCGCTCAACAACTTTCGTTCGCCACCGCGGACCCGGACCTAAGGTCTGAGCTATCTGCCAAAAATGGACCGCGGAAAGATTTAATTGATTACCCCTGGTCTACATCATAGCCCTCATGCTAGGGCGGTTCATATTAGACGACCCAGTTCTGTCCACTAGAGGCAGTGCGGCCCTGTCCTCATTCAGGTGTAGCTGAGATGTGATTGGGGTTCTGGGTTTGTACCACAGTTTCAGAGGCACCTACACACCTTCCTGTCGTCTGTGATGTGTAAACGTAGCTTATCTTCTGTATCTGTTGTTGAGGAGGAGGAGGGACCACAGCACGAGGAAGATTCCAGTCAGGCGTCGGCCCCGGTTACCCCGTTTTCATCCAATCAGGAGCTCAGCCTCTCTCTTCC
>NC_135227.1:18652918-18692918 GCF_052324685.1 Brachyhypopomus gauderio
AATCGAGCAGCTCATCTACGGCAAGGTACATGTACAACACACACACACACACACACACACACACACACACACACACACACACACTCATACGTACACACACGGCACACAAGACCCACAAAAACTAATAACAGCAAGGAAATAACATGAGACTTATGACCTGACTGCTTTATGGATTCTTAACACTTTGGTCTTGGGATTTTACCACATTAAGGGTTTGGTACATTCTAGTGTGTATAATGCTGTATATTTATGTATCTGTTCCCCTTTCTACACACTTTAACTCAGTTCTCTTGGATCTCCATGATATGTATGTGACATTTGGCTTTGGTCAAAATACCACCCGGATCAAGCAGCACAACCTCCTCATCCTGCCTGAACTGTGCTGTTCAAAGCAGCCGGTGTGCGTGCCTGTCCCTTTAAATGATAATGAGCCGGTGCTCGCCCCGCCCCCTCTTCTGAAGGGCGTGGCAACGAGTACACACACACACACACACACACACACACACACAAACACGTGCACAGCTTGTCAATTTGTCAAATATCAGATGAAAGTAAAGCACATTCTAGCAAAGGGTGGAGATCCTTTTTCTGAACTAAGCAGCCCACAATAAATGAAATGAGTGTCTTACTTGGGTTTGGGAGTCGGTAGGCACTCCAGATCCAGATGTGTGATCATATGTTACCTGTGTTGTATTCTAGGAGCAAATGAACAGGCAAATAACCTTTGAACTGTCTGCTTATATTTTGTCTGTATCAAAAGATACCGAACCTGAAATACATGAAGAAAACTTGTTTTTCTTTTTTTCCCCCCAGAAATACACAGGTACACTGTCTGACCAGCAGAGGGCAGTCTCTGAGGGCCAGAACCCTCTCCCCATTTACACTGCGGTCAACGTGAAAGGCACTGGTGACTTCATGGTGACTGGTAAAGGCCTGAGATGTGTACATCTCCATGCACAGATACCAGGAGCAAGAGTCTGTACAGACTGATGTTGTGTTTTAGGACCAGTGTTGGGAACGTTACTTTAAAAAAGTAATTAGTTATAGTTACTCACTACTTGTTCAAAAAAGTAACTGAGTTAGTAACTGAATTACTCTATAATAAAAGTAACCCGTTACCAGGGAAAGTAACTATTTGCGTTACAGTTAAAAAAAGGTTATATGCCAATTAATTAAGTTTTTTTTAAGCAGTTTTCACAGTCAGTTGAAATGAGTAGATCAGAAAAATGTTTAACTTTTGATATTTATTGCACATCCACAGACCAGTGCAGGATAAAATCCTTTAAAATCCCAAATCTTTGGAAAAAAAAGAAGCAAAAGTAAACAGTTACACTATATAAAGTGCATTTACATCTATCAAATTAAATTAAATTATCTCAACCTGAGACAACTGGTTTGTTCACAACAGAAGTAAACTTAACAATAAAACCTCTATTCTTAATTAAATAAATCAAATACCCAGTCTGGTAGACATTCAGGAACTTCAAGTATTTTCTTAAATAATGTTTGTATCGTCTTGAAAATGCTAATTTTCTTCGGCTTGCTTCTGACGCCATTTCGGCCTCTTCTCCGTTTGTGTCGTGTCACTCGCGTGCTTCGGCGCGCGTGTAAAAACACTGGCTCTGATTGGCTACCATAACGCTGCCTTAGCCAATCGCTTACTGACTTGTTAAGTTAAACAGGTGTTACACAGAGAACTGTGACCTATCGAGATCTGTTACTCCTCACTAGCCTGGGCAGCGGTCCGCTCGCATTAGTATATCAATATATAGTAACGCACCGCTTTTAATGACCAGTAACGTAAACGGCGTTGTAACGACAGGAAAAGTAACTAATTATATTATCCCGTTACTGACAAAATGACGCCGTTACCTAACAGCGTTATTTTTAACGGCGTTATTCGCAACACTGTTTAGGACATATACTCACGTATTGTGAGCAGATGCAAAGCACTTTGTACATCACTGTGGATAAGAGCGTCTGCTAAATGCCCTAAATGTAAATGTACTTACAAAGATCATTTACTGGACTACTTATCTAGGGCATATACTGGAGTACTTACATAAGACATTTACAGAGGACATCTAGAGTATTTATCTAGGGCAGGGGTACTCAACTAAATTTGTCCGCGGTCCAATTTTGGCAGATAGCTGTCACCTGAGGTCCGGGGGGTGGCGAACGCAAGTTGTTGAGCTGGGGTGGTGAACGTAACACTCGTGACGGAGTGTTTTTTTCAATAGCCCTGAAATAAATACTCCGGTTTAAAATTAATTCTCCCGTCAAAATGAATAAATATGGTTTTTTTGGGTCCGTATCCAGTTAATCAGGAATGAGATTGGGTCCGGACAGGACTGCGTTCGGGTCCGGATACGGACCGCGGTCCGCCAGTTGCCGACCCCTGATCTAGGGCATATACTGGAGTACTTACATAAGACATTTACAGAGGACATCTAGAGTATTTATCTAGGGCATATACTGGAGTACTTACATAAGACATTTACAGAGCACATCTAGAGTATTTATCTAGGGCATATACTGGAGTACTTACATAAGACATTTACAGAGGACATCTAGAGTATTTATCTAGGGCAGGTATCACCAAATGGCGGACCGCGGTCCGGATCCGGACCCGAACGCCGTCCTGTCCGGACCCAATCACATTCCCGATTAACTGGATACGGACACAAATGCCAAAAAAATTTTAACGGGAGACTATATTTTAAACCGGAGAATTTATTTTCAGACGAGTGTTACGGTCACCACCCATTTGAGTGTTACGTCCCCCCCCCGCTCAACAACTTTCGTTCGCCGCCCCCCCCCCCCCCCCCCCCCCCCCGCTCAACAACTCAACAACTTTCGTTCGCCACCGCGGACCCGGACCTAAGGTCTGAGCTATCTGCCAAAAATGGACCGCGGAAAGATTTAATTGATTACCCCTGATCTAGGGCATATACTGGAGTACTTACATAAGACATTTACAGAGGACATCTAGAGTATTTATCTAGGGCATATACTGGAGTACTTACATAAGACATTTACAGAGGACATCTAGAGTATTTATCTAGGGCATATACTGGAGTACTTACATAAGACATTTACAGAGCACATCTAGAGTATTTATCTAGGGCATATACTGGAGTACTTACATAAGACATTTACAGAGGACATCTAGAGTATTTATCTAGGGCATATACTGGAGTACTTACATAAGACATTTACAGAGGACATCTAGAGTATTTATCTAGGGCATATACTGGAGTACTTACATAAGACATTTACAGAGCACATCTAGAGTATTTATCTAGGGCATATACTGGAGTACTTACATAAGACATTTACAGAGCACATCTAGAGTATTTATCTAGGGCATATACTGGAGTACTTACATAAGACATTTACAGAGGACATCTAGAGTATTTATCTAGGGCATATACTGGAGTACTTACATAAGACATTTACAGAGGACATCTAGAGTATTTATCTAGGGCATATACTGGAATACTTACATAAGACATTTACAGAGCACATCTAGAGTATTTATCTAGGGCATATACTGGAGTACTTACATAAGACATTTACAGAGGACATCTAGAGTATTTATCTAGGGCATATACTGGAGTACTTACATAAGACATTTACAGAGCACATCTAGAGTATTTATCTAGGGCATATACTGGAGTACTTACATAAGACATTTACAGAGCACATCTAGAGTATTTATCTAGGGCATATACTGGAGTACTTACATAAGACATTTACAGAGCACATCTAGAGTATTTATCTAGGGCATATACTGGAATACTTACATAAGACATTTACAGAGGACATCTAGAGTATTTATCTAGGGCATATACTGGAGTACTTACATAAGACATTTACAGAGGACATCTAGAGTATTTATCTAGGGCATATACTGGAGTACTTACATAAGACATTTACAGAGGACATCTAGAGTATTTATCTAGGGCATATACTGGAGTACTTACATAAGACATTTACAGAGGACATCTAGAGTATTTATCTAGGGCATATACTGGAGTACTTACATAAGACATTTACAGAGGACATCTAGAGTATTTATCTAGGGCATATACTGGAGTACTTACATAAGACATTTACAGAGGACATCTAGAGTATTTATCTAGGGCATATACTGGAGTACTTACATAAGACATTTACAGAGGACATCTAGAGTATTTATCTAGGGCATATACTGGAGTACTTGCAAAGGGCATTTACAGAAGTCTTTCTAGAGTAGTAGAATATATCTAGAGTATTTTTACTGGAGTGTGACTAGAGTATATTCTGCAGTATTTCGTTAGGCCATATAATGGAGTCTTATGTAGGGGATGTGCTGGAGACATTAGCTGGAGTATATAGGGCGTATATTCTGTAGTACGTAAGTTAGATCTTGTCCTGTTAAATTTTTTGTGTGTGGAGTATGAATAGTTTGTATTCCCTTTACACCCCTTACATGTCATCACCGTGTATATTACACATGTCCAACATTAATGTTTAGTTCACATTGTATACAACTACATGTCTTGATGTTTTATGTCTTCTCGTTTAAATCGTAATGAGTGTTTAAGGACGGAGACATCTGACATCTGTAACCTCCCCTCCATGTTACAGAATGGTGTGAGTTTACTCCATTCGAAGTGGGATTTCCCAAATATGGAGCTTTTGTCCCAGCTGAGAACTTTGGAAGCGAGTACTTCCTGGGTCACCTGGTCAAGAAACTACCAGAAACACGCATCTCCTACCTCTTAGGTGTGTGTGTGGGTGTGTGTGAGGAAGAGGCAGTACATTTTTATGTCTCTCGTTACACACAACATTGCTAATTGGACACATTTCAATAACAGTAGTGTGTATGTGTGTGTGTGTGTGTGTGTGTGTGTGTGTGTGTGTGTGTGTGTGTGTGTACAGGTATCTGGAGCAGTGTTTTTTCTGCCAATCTGACTGAGCTCTGGAGATCTGTGACTGGAATACTTCCGTCCTGGAAGCCGTGGCCAGGGCAGCATGGGAGTAACATGGGTAGGTACAGGCGGACAGCCCAGAGGATACCTGGGCACACCTGGGCCAGTCTAGGTACACCTGGGTATACCTGGGCTTAGCTGGCCAAGCCTGGGTACACCTGGACACAGCTGGCCAAGCGTGGGTGCACCTGGGCACAGCTGGCCAAGCGTGGGTGCACCTGGGCACAGCTGGCCAAGCGTGGGTGCACCTGGGCACAGCTGGCCAAGCGTGGGTGCACCTGGGAACAGCTGGCCAAGCGTGGGTGCACCTGGGCACAGCTGGACAAGCCTGGGCACAGCTGGCCAAGCGTGGGTGCACCTGTGCACACCAAGGAACAAGTAGGCAGTCCTGGACAACACTGGGTACACCTAGGCATACCTGAGCATGTCTGGGCATACATGAGCATGTCTGGGCACACTTGGTCATGTCTGGGCACACCTGGGCATGTCTGGGCACACCTGTACTGTATGCTCCTTTTGCCTTTTATGGTTCCTTCGTTGTGCAACAGAGTCGGGCCATTCTCAGACACTGGACACGTCAGAGCTCGGCCCAGATGTGACTGTACTAAGCAGCTTCTTGACTGGGCGTCCCGTCATCAGCAAGGTGTTTAACTTCCTGAGAGGATTCTTCCTGCACAACAACTACAGCAACCATGCCACCTTCACTACATGGAAGGGTCAGACATCCTGATTTATTTGCTGAACTTGATTTATTTTACATATATACACGTGTATTTACTGTGTCATACATATGTTGTTGTGTCTAGTGTAAAGGAAGACCAAAGGACTTAAGACATAACCTTGTGGAACACTGCACATTATAAACCTGTTAAACAGACTGAAATTTTCAATCTGCAGTCTGGCAATCTAGTGAAACCAGACTGAAATATTCAATCGACAGTCTAAACCAGTTAATCCAGACTGAAATGCTCAAACTACAGTCTAAACCAGTTAAACCAGACTGTTCAAGGCTTATTCTAGGATTATTCCTAGTTCCAAAACACTACAGCTGCTGCTTGATGAGTTTCTGCTAAATGTTTAATATCAAGAGCTGGTGAAAACAATGATATGGGGATGTACGTATTTATCTTTATTTTGCTTGTTTTGTTTGTTGATGTGAACAGAGGAAATTTCACGTTTAATTATTGGCATGCTAACGATGAAGTGCTAATGATGAACACATTTCGTTTAGCTGTGTTAGCATGAGATCTCGCCTCCTACCACCCACACATGGTGGAGTCTGGAGTCTCTACTACACTGAATGTAGCCCAACAGTTTATAGTTGCTGTGTTGGCAAATATACTGTGTAATACTGCACTACAGTCCCTGACATATACACTTCATATACAAATATATGCTTCATAACACTGGTGAATGACGTTGTGGTGCTATTAAAGCCATATTTAATATTTTGTGTGACTTCCACGAGCTTGAAGGACCGCATCCATGCATCAGGGACTTACAGTGGGGGAAATAAGTATTTAGTCAGTCACCAATTGTGCAAGTTCTCCCACTTAAAAAGATGAGAGAGGCCAGTAATTGACATCATAGGTAGACTTCAACTATGAGAGACAAAATGTGAAAAAAAATTTGAGAAAATCATTTTGTCTAACTTTTAAAGAATTTATTTGCAAATAATGGTGGAAAATAAGTATTTGGTCAATAACAAAAGTTCATCTCCATACTTTGTTGTATATCCTCTGTTGGCAATGACAGAGGTCAAATGTTTTCTGTAAGTCTTCACAAGGTTGGCACACACTGTTGCTGGTATGTTGGCCCATTCTTCCATGCAGATCTCCTCTAGAGCAGTGATGTTTTGGGGCTGTCGGCGGGCAACACGGACTTTTAACTCCCTCCAAAGGTTTTCGATGGGGTTGAGATCGGGAGACTGGCTAGGCCACTCCAGGACTTTGAAATGTTTCTTACGAAGCCACTCCTTTGTTGCCCTGGCAGTGTGCTTGGGATCATTGTCATGCTGAAAGACCCAGCCACATTTCATCTTCATTGCCCTTGCTGATGGAAGGAGGTTTCACAATACATGGCCCTATTCATTCTTTCATGTACACGGACCAGTCGTCCTGGTCCCTTTGCAGAGAAACAGCCCCAAAGCATGATGTTGCCACCCCCATGCTTGACAGTTGATATGGTGTTCTTTGGATGCAACTCAGCATTCACTGTCCTCCAAACACGACGAGTTGTGTTTTTACCAAATAGTTCTACTTTGGTTTCATCTGACCATATGACATTCTCCCAATACTCTTCTGGAACATCCAAATGCTCTCTAGCAATCTTCAGACATGCCTGGCTTAAGCAGGGGGACACGTCTGGCACTGAAAGATCTGAGTCCCTGGCATCGTAGTGTGTTGCTGATGGTAGCCTTTGTAACGTTGGTCCCAGCTTTCTGCAGGTCATTCACTAGATCCCCCCTTGTGGTTCTGGGATTTTTCCTCACCGTTCTTGTGATCATTTTGACCCCACGGGCTGAGATCTTGCGTGGAGCCCCAGATCGAGGGAGATTAGTAGTGGTCTTGTAGGTCTTCCATTTTCTGATTATTGCTCCCACAGTAGATTTCTTCACACCAAGCTGCTTGCCTATTGCAGATTCAGTCTTCCCAGCCTGGTGCAGGTCTACAATTCGGGTTTCTGGTGTCCTCCGACAGCTCTTTCGTCTTCACCATAGTGGAGTTTGGAGTGTGACTGAGGTTGTGGGCAGGTGTCTTTTATACTGTTAACGACTTCAAACAGGTGCCATTAATACAGGTAATGAGTGGGGGAAAGAGGAGCCTCTTAAAAAAGAAGTTACAGGTCTGTGACAGCCAGAAATCTTGCTTGTTTGTAGGTGACCAAATACTTATTTTCCACCATTATTTGCAAATAAATTCTTTAAAAGTCAGACAAAATGATTTTCTCAATTTTTTTTCACATTTTTTCTCTCATAGTTGAGGTCTACCTATGATATCAATTACAGGCCTCTCTCATCTTTTTAAGTGGGAGAACTTGCACAATTGGTGACTGACTAAATACTTATTTTCCCCACTGTATGTCAGAGACTGTATACTGCTTCATAATGACAAATGACATCAGCGCTGTTTTTCAAAATGACTGATTATTCAGTTTGAGTCATTATGCACTTTATAGTCGCTATGTTAAACTTTGTTTGTGCGAGATGGTGATTTAGTGTGTGATACATACATTTAGTCTGATCATCTTTGATGAATGTGCATATGGGTGGATGTGTGTGAGAGTGAGACAGAGATACCGTGAGGGTGATTAGTGTGACACACACCCAGCAGCATTTGTTTGGTTGGTCTGAATGCTTCTCTGACCACTGCAGATAAACACCCCGACTCTTTTCCGAACAAGCTGACCCCGGTGGACTCCGTGTTGTGCCTAGTGGACTCTGGGTTTGCCATCAACTCCAGTTTCCCTCCAGTCCTGCGTGAGCACAGACGTGCTGACGTCATCCTGTCCTTCAACTATTCCAGGCAGCGCGACCATTTTAAAGTAAGAAAGATCATTTTACGGGAGAATTTTACGCATTTTGCTCGCAGGTTGCAGTCAGCAATCTGACCGGACTCTCCGGAACATTTTGGAGCTGGAGCTGATGTTGGCTGTTGGCCACACAGAACAGGACCACCAGTCCCTTAATCAATGTGCACATATATTTTCTTTATGTTTAATTTAATACAGTTTTATTTTAAAATTAACATGTGTATTTATTCTACTCCGCTTTAATTGGATATTTAATTAGAAAAGGGAAAAAGACCTTGGGAAAGTAAGAATTTTAATTTCATTGCGCAGTTTTGATTTCTGTGCATCTATTTGCCTATTGTGTATCTATACTCAGAAGTAACCTTAACCATAACACCTGTACACTTTTTCATTTGTGGAATTTTTCACATTTTTCGAGCAACACGGTGCAGGTAATCATGCAGATTCAGTTGAAGAGCTTCGGTTAATGTTCACATCAGACAGAGAGACTGTGTCTCTAATGAACCCTTTTGCCTTTATGCGCATGTCTGCACGTGCGTGTTTTGCAGGTCCTCAGACAGACTCAACAGTACTGCGCTGACCACAGCGTTCCCTTCCCAAGGATCAACTTTGACAGGGTAGCGTCTGAGCCCCAGAGAGAGGTCTACGTGTTTGAGGACAAGGTGAACGGTGAAGTCCCGATAGTGCTGCACTTCCCCCTGGTCAACGTCTCCTTCAGAGAGTACAAAGCCCCAGGTAACCACCGTCTTCTCTTTTAGCCTCACAGGTGGCCAAGTTAAAGGGGAACTATCAATACAAGTATCAACCTGCTTCTTTAGGTATTAATCATCAGTGGTTTGTATAAAGCCCTCGTCTTGTGCAACATGGTGCATCTTGTATGAATTATCAGTGAACCGAATAAAGTTCCTGACCCATTATTGGACTGTTTCCATGGACAACCTATCTATCTGGTTGATGTATAAAAGGAACCGTCAAACAAGGTTTTAAATTAAAGTTGTACTATTTGAATGAGGCGATACTAGCCTTGATCTGGATCTACCACAGTTTTACTGTGGAGATGAGTAGACAGGAATCTGACTGGCTGTGGTAACATCCCAAAAAGCTTAATAGCAATAAATTCCTTTGGCCTGTTTAGCACTGAAGAATAATAGAAAAGGTCTGACTCCAAGAAGCAAAGCTAAATACATTGAGCAGTGTGGAACATCAGTAGAACATCAGCTGTGTTTGGCAACTGAGTGAAGTTGTAATTATTATATCGTGTAATGTTTATTGCATTTCATTAATAAATATATGTGCCTGAGAAATATCGTTGCCTGAGAATCGAGAACAGAGTGTCATTAAAAGATGCCTACACTGGACACACAACTAAATTGCGTATGGATCTCACGCAACCATCGAGCAGAACGCGGTACTGATGGCAAACGCATGTGTATGTTGAATTTTCAGGACTGAAGAGACGTGGAGAGAGAGAACTGAGGGAAGGAGACGTGGACGTGAGCTCCACAACCTCTCCGTACATCTCCAAGAACCTCACCTACTCTCCGGAAGACTTCCAGAAACTAGCAAACCTCACAACCTACAACGTAGTCAACAACAGAAGCGCCATCGTTCAGGCTCTCCAGCGAGCGCTCCACAGAGGTCGACAACGACGGCGTAGTGGCGAAAAGGAATTATAATCGAATAAAGCTTCGCACACACAGCTAATTGTATCTGGGGAAAAAAAGAGCACGTCAGATGTGAAGGAAACGCCACCCCACTCATTGTTTTTAAAGTTCAGCTGTGGTTGTGAGGAGGATGTGAATGCACAGTGCTGCTTCTAGGAAAAACACGCTGTAGAGTTGCATCAGATCAAATAAAGGTTTTACGTGGTTAGACACAGTACTTCTACACACCAGAGTAATGAGCATGAACACAGAGGTGCAGAGGGCCGTAGGGTGAAGATAACGAGTGTCCAACCTGAGAAGACCTTTCCCAAGTGTCCCTATAGGACACAAGAGTGTGACGGGGGGGGGTCCCCTCCCCCCACCCTCTGGACCATCAGCAGGCAACCAAACGTCTCTCACACTAATCCAATAACCGCACACTTAGCTGTGGAGATGGAGGACAGATATTAAAGCGCTGATTAGTTTTTATGTGGTGTGCTAAAGAAAAAGGGGGAAGAGGGAGGGGAGAGAGAGAGATTGAGAGAGGGAGATATAGATAGAGAGGGAGATAGATAGAGAGGGAGATATAGATAGAGAGAAGTGTGTGACTGCATTAATGAAACTGCAAAGTGTCAGGAGGGTTTTATTGGCTGTACTGGTGTGTGAGAGTTGCATCCAAGTTTCTCGTCCTACTTTCCTTTTCACATTATGTACAGCAAACTTCTGGGAAGTGATGAAAACATTAGTGCCTGCAGTGCTCAAAATGACCGCGGGGCAGTTAAACAGCCAGATGCCCCATGGGTTAGTGCATTTGTGTTATTGGGTCTTAACGGCCATTTTCCCACCATGCTGTGGTGAGGTGTTACACTGCTACTTAAGCAGCTTGGCAGATTTGAATGAAACGCCTGTATTAGTTGATTTTTGCAGGTAAACCAACACACACATTCTAGAAAAATGAATTGGAATTTGACTGACATAATATTGGTGAAATAAATCCACTGGTGAACGATGTACATCTCTGGAACACATACAGTTATCTTGAGTCTGGTGAAATTATTTAGAATTAAATAACACTTTCTACTGTTGTATCACTAGTGGAAGTCACTCTGATTTCTACTGTTGTATCACTAGTGGAAGTCACTCTGCTTTCTCTGGTGTTAAGATAACCTTCCACATTGACAATGCGAGTCTGGCCATTCCACAGCATAAAGAGTCCAGCCCTATTAATAATAATAATAATAATAATAATCTTTATTTGTATAGAACCTTTCATACATACATGCAACTCAAAGTGCTTTACAGTATAAATAAAAGAAACATAAAAAGGAGAAGACAAAAAGAAAATGTTAGAAGAAATTAAAGTAAAATAACATAAAATGTAAAAAAAAGTAAAGTAAACAATATAATAAAAAAGTAAAGTAAGTAAAACTAATTAAGATAAGTAAATATAAGAAGATAAAAATAAAATATTAAAATTAAAGATAAAAAGAAATAATTAAATAAAGTCACAAATTATAAAATAATAGACTAGACTATTGCAACTGTCAGACCTCTTTTGGAGGGTTTTTATCAATATTTTATGCATCCTGCTTCACTCCCCATGTGAAGGCTGTAGTCTTTCTGTCCTTGGCTGCCTGTTTCCTCACTGAAAGTATAAATGTTCAGTTCCCTCAACAACGTGTTCATTTAAAAAGCTGTTATAACAGGCCAAAGTCGATGCTGTTTTAACGTGGAGGGCTTCTTTGGGATTTTGGCCGTCCATCTTGTTTGATGGTCCCACGTCACTCCAAACTTCCACTTTGTGTGTGTATAATAATCATCAAATGAACATCCACATGTCAATTTGCAAACCAACCTTCCAAAAAAAAAGGCCACTGAATTTTTCCCATTAATCATTCAACAAAAGTAATGTCCCTCTCCGAAAACCTCTCTATATTTATGTGACAGTTAATACATTTCAGACCAAGTATAATAAATTAATTTCGTTTAATGATTGTTCTTTGTTGCTTGGAGCGTGCTTGCCGCACTCACGTGTGGGGAAACACACGAGCAGAGGACAACGACCTATAATATAAGCGACAATCGACCGTTTTCTGTTTAAAAGGTCTCCTCGTTAGTCACGCGCATCGTGAGCGGTAGCTGCAGGACTGCTGTGCGCGCGGGGCGGAAGGCTGCGCTACAGCGCGCGCGCGTCACGGGCCTTTCAATAAATATTTATGCCCAGGACACTTAACAGACAAACGACCCGTCGACGCCAACAGAGAAACTAACAATAACAATATTCCAGTGCCAATATCATAGAGGAGTACATAAATGCCAAGACAGCAACTTCTTATAAGGCCTTTCTGAGTTTGGCCTTTCTGAGTTCAGGGAGTGGTTCTTTTGCAGTAGATAGGCCTGTGTTTTGTATTATTTATTGCACGAAGTTAAAAGACTCGTGCATTTAGCTTTCACCGCCTCGCGGATATAGTTTTTACCACGAACAAAACAAGCACTCCAGTTTGTGCACGCTTTTGCGGTTTGCACGCTACTGATGGCTGGTGAAACACCGGGCAGTGTGTCCCATCATAAATATTTACGATCTCGCCCGTGGCCGGAAATGCAGCGGGAGGCACAGCCGTCTCTCTGCGTCGGCTCGGTGGAAAATGGAAGCGTTGTTTCACAAGGGGAACTGTGGCCCGCATCTGAGCGCACTTACAGAACAGGCGAGCAGTGTGTAGTGTTTACGTTAAAGGCGGGCGGGGTGTTTCTCTGGTCGGTTGCACAGTGTAAAAGGGGCAAAGTGAAGATCACGTCAGTTTCGTACTGTTTGAGCCCAAGTTCATTCCCACTCCTGGTCCGGAGAGTGCGCGCTCTGAAATGCGGGTGCGCGCTCTGAAACGCGCGTTATTGGGGAACATTCCCCAGGAAACAGTCACGGGCTCTATAGTTTTCCGCGCACACCTGTCACTTGTAGTGCTGTTTTGATCTGCACACGTCCGTGGGCCGAGTCTGCCTAGAAATCAGTTTGAAATCTGTCAACACTTTTCTTAACACCATTAGCGTTTTCAGCATTTAAACAAGAGGCGTGGGCGGTTTAATGGGATGTCCGCAAGGACTCTCCAGCAGACAGATCACCGACTGCTGTCTCGGTTAGAATGGGAGGGAGGGATGACCTGTGTCTTCGCATCAGGAACGTTTGCCCGTTTAGGGAGTTAAACTCGGCGTGATTTGCAGATAGGGGTCAGTTGCTATTCGTCCTGGAGCAGCTGGTATGTACAGAGGTGCGGGCTGACCCAGACACGGTTCCACTGCGTAAAGATGTCCGTAGTCGCCAAGAAGGGACGAGGGAGCACGGAGGAGAAACGGAGAGGCGAGAGGCGTGTTTGGCCGTTGTTTCCACACGCCTTTCTCATCCTCTCTCTGATCGGCTACGCGGTGTTGGGCGCCTGGGTTTTCCGGGCTATTGAGGGACGAAACAGCGCCAACAGCACCGGGGAGGACTACCGAAACTTTGTGCGCCAAGTCGTGGAGACTGTTAACAATCACTCCGGTAGGATTCTTGGTTTGCTATTTTTGTTTTATTAAACCCAAAAACAAAGTACGTTTCATGTTCAGACTCTGCTGTTTCATTACGCAAATAAGGAAATACGTTGCGCATCGCATTGCTTGTACAAATATATTTTTTGAGACAGACGTTGCAAATGTACCAGAGCGCTGTATCATTTAGGCCTGTGAAACGGGTCCAAACCAGCCACGCAGGGGTTTGAGGAACCTTCTCACGACCTTCTCCAACATCCTTTGTTGAATGTGCAGATCATCCTGAGAAGCAACTCCTGGACGTAGTGGGACAGAAGATCTTGCGGGACTTCAAAGCCGTGTGGTCACAGACACCAGAGCGATGGAGCTTCTACGGCTCCCTCTTCTTCTGCTGCACGGTGTTCACGACTGTGGGTGAGCACCTCCGCCACACACACTCCACCGTGCACTCCACTACCTAGTGCAGTTCTCTCACTATTTACTCACTCTCTACATCTCTCCTTACATTTCCTGACATTTTCAAGACATATAGAGACCCACAAGAGCTTAAAAACGTCCTGCAAAGACATCAGACTTTTAAGTTTTACTCCAATTTTACTCCACTCAACTCTCTCTTACGGGGTGATGGTTGGTTGACCTTATTTGCATGAGTGTATTCTTGTCATAATCGCCTGTCTTGAATACACAAATGGAAGGCAGACCTACCTACTGTAACCAGGCCAACCTCATAAGGACAGGAGTGAGTCAACACATTAATATCCACTGAAACTGCTACGTAGCAACACAGAGATGCTCTGTTTGGTTAGTGGTAACGTAACATTAAATGCTATTACCAAGGCAGGTTTATTTGAATAGCACTTTCCATACACAGAAGCGATTCGAAGTGCTTTTCAAAGACAAAAAAAAATTAAATAAAGCATCCCAAGTTATCTTACCTTTCATTCAGTTTTGCCAGAATAAGAGGAAATAAAGAAAAGGTTTTATAAAAATATATTGAAAATAAATTTAAATATTGTCAAAAAGAAACAAAGATATGAAGCTGTAACTGAACAAGTAGACTGAGCTACTGGGACCGTTTCTGTCCCGTGAACCAAACCACACGAGGTGTAAAACAGACGCTTCTCTCTGTGTCTCTGGGTGTGGTTCTATCCTCCATCACTAGCGTATTTTCACCACACTGCGCTTAACAAATGCACGTCAACAAAACGGCTCAGGTTAACAGGAACCTACATTTTGTGATTGCACTACTGAGTGCTAAGAGCTACTTCCTTGCCCTGAGAAGGGGCGAGACAAAGATGTTTTAGTCTGTTTTGTTGAACTCATTTTATCCAGGTGGCATTTTTCTTGTGGGTGCTTTCGTTAACATTCAAATAGAGTTAATTAACCTGTCCAAGCACCCCTGAAGCACCAGCCATGACTTTGAATAGACGATGACAGACTACCAAGTAGAAAACAACAAACTGAGAGGGCAACATGGCGATTTTTACATATTTAATCTATAAAAGTTCAGAGCACCAGCATTTGAAATACAACAACAATGCTACCCCACTGGGGGAATACCACAGTACAGAGTTCTAGACCTGCGCAGACGTCTGTTTCAGATGTAGCCCGCCCACGCAGCTGTCTTAACTGGTCTCATTTCGGTGGTAACCAGACAGGAAGGGTGTCCTAACAAGGGCAGCTTCATTCTTCAAGCATACAGTGGAGACACTTAAGGTGACAAAGTGCTTAAATACAGTTCAATGCAACAGATGTTCTCCGACGGTACTTTGGATAGTCGGACGACCGTCTATTGTTTTCCTGACGCCTGCTGGGCTAAGAGGGGGCGGGGGGGGGGGGGGGGGGGGGGGGGGTGAGGTCTGACCCCTTTGTGTGGGGTCACCTGGGTCACCTCTGTCTCCACAGAGGAGAGCAAGAATGACAACAGACAACTGCAGGCATTACTGGAAACCTGAGTGTCTATTGGGCTTCCACACATTGGTGACCCGAACAACTTCAGAGAACCATGTACTTTTTGTCTTACAATTTCTATCTTGAAGACATTTTCCCTATAGCTTTTAAGCTAGTGCCAACTGGACACCACGCAACTTTCAGAATCTCAGAATTGCTATTCTGCTCAAACTACAGTTAACACCAGTGACAGCTTCTCACATCTAAAGGTAATAATGAATTATTAGTCAGTTTTGCAGGGTCACAGTGTGCAAGACTGCAACTGGATTCCTTCTGAGATGATTTCCCATCATGCTACTGTTAGAAAGTTTCAGAAGAACAGAAACTGTTGAACAATAGTCCCACCAGGGATATTGCTCTACCTGTATCACCGTTTCTTGTTTGCTAGACAATGCTTGTGGCTATCGCTGTTTGTCATTATTGGTTGTTGACAATATTCATGTCACCCTTTGCATGAACCAAACACTAAAATCTTATTGGAACATCAAGGCAAGAAAACGAACAGACATAAGGCAGGTACGCTGATTACTTTATACCAAAAAAACCCTCCAGGTGACAGGAACGTGCAACAGCTCTAGCAAATTCTCTGGATTACTCTGGAAATTGAAACGCACTAGATACATCGATTGAAAAATCATTAGATGTAAAGCTCTTAACTGTCCGCTGATCAGGCAAATCCATGGCAGCCGAAGAGGGGACTAGGGGGCCTGGCTCCCTGATGTTGGTGGTTGTAAAAAACCTAATAATAATAATTAGATCAGTAGTTGGTAAACTTTTTTACTTGTGGGCCACAGTGTGTTCTAAATTTGACAGAGGGTCCGGGTCAGGAGCATCTGAACACGCAATTTAATTTATTATTTTTATACATTTCAGTTGAAGGTGCAAAGTTAATGAAATCAATACTTACTGGAAAAAAGATAAATGGAACAGTTTAAACATTCAAAACATATCAGTACCTAATGAAATACTCAAGCTCAATAATTTCTAATTGTTTTAAACCTCGCAAAATCATGGACGGATTGTCCTGAGAGACAGACTGCATTAAATATCCTACCTGCAGCAGATACTAGAAAGAGCTCTTTAAATTGAGAGCGATGTGCGGCGTGTTCATTAAGCTACTGAACCCTCCTCCAAACTTCCCACGTGCATTTTGTTCAAGTGAAACTGCCAACCTGTGAGCATCAGCCGCTCGTCCTTCTGTTGATGGCTTGCTAGTGCAGTTTCCATGCTTCATAGCAAAGTGACGGCTGATATTGTACACTTTGACTGCAACCGTTTCTTGGCATATCAGACATACAGCCGTTGATCGGACCTCAGTGAAAGAAAAATTATTGTCCACTCCACACATTTTTAAGCACTCTGCACACTTTTCTTTTCTTTGATCCTCTCATTTTTACCGAAGGGCGAAAACGGCAGCGGGAAAATTACACTCCAACAGTGTCAATGTGTCTGGACTAATGCGCCATCTAGTGGGGAAACGAGGCTATTGCGGGGGAAAGGGTGAAAAGGGCAAATTAATGAGGTTTTTACTATAATTTGGACAAATTCGGCGGACCGTAGTTTCCCCATGTCTGAATTAGATCTACTTATTTTAAGTATGAATGTGCTAAATGCATTGTGTGTAATATCTTAAATTAAATATCTATATTCTATATTTATATAAATTAAATATACGTAATATCTTGAATTCCCTCATGGTTACCAATTGCCGACCGTTGCTGACATAAGATTCACACACATTTAGCGGCAGCCTCCTCGAATCTGAAACCAAGTTCAGTTGTAATGAGTGAGTAAAAGCTTTTATTTTACACCTAATTTATAGCTAGACATAAACACACTGACCTATATCTGCCTTAACATTTAAAACACGAGCCTTCTATGTTTAAACATGTTTACCTTGAGTTAACAAAATGTTTGTTTTCCACTGTGAATGTTAATAAAAATCGCTTCACACATCAAAGTAATGGATGTACAAGCTACAGGGTTTTAAAATAGCTAACAAACATGTGGAAGCCACACAAACTACACATAATAACGGAAAATAATACCGCATATAAGTTTTCTTTCATTCTAGGATAAAACATCATCCAGCAATAACTGGATCTCTAAAAATTCACAAGTGTTGTGTTACAAGCGTGTATATGTATATGTTCTAAAAATACTCTAATCTAATAATCTCTTTAATCTAATAATGTACAGAGAAACACTATAGTCAGTGACTGTGGTCGGCTGGTTTTCGGCATAATTGGCCTTACTGGTGAACAGTCAGTTTCACCACAAGAGGACGACCGTGGCACAAACACAGCACGAAACAGCACAGTGGCTGCATAAGGCCTATATTCTGATAATAACAAAAATAGTGCCTGGATAAATTGAAACAGCAGAGTAAATTGCAATAGATGCATCTTTAATACTGTCCCTTTTATGTGAGCATGTTATAGTTGCCACTAACAATAACAATTTTTTATCAGTCTGTTGATTTTAATGCCAATTAAATAATTATTGGCTATTTCACAGAGCACTAGTAGTTCATGTTAAGTTATATTAGTCTCACCTAGAATATTTTTCACCAGCCACTATGCAGATATTACAGCCAAGAGCTCATAAGAGATCGTAAATATAATATGATGATCTTGGTTATAATATGATTCATTTTCGAGTTGTACAGATGACTGAAGAAAAAGAACAAATCAGCTAAAAGCTGTGTGTAAGTTCTGGCAGAATGACCCTTTAGTTTAACATTCATCAGTGGGTGGGTCTCTCTGGTTTAAGGGACCAGCTTTACACAGAGATTAGTCAGATCTCTCTTTTAACACACCAGACTTAGCACAAGAAGATCTTTTGGGATCTTTCACTCATGGGCTTATCACCCTTTTAATATACTGGACTCAGCTCAGGGAGATCTCTATTTGATCAAATGTACTTATATCATTGTAAAACTAAAACGTGTCTCTCTCCTCCCAGGTTATGGAGACATGTACCCAGTGACGTTGCTGGGTAGGTTAGCCTGCATCCTCTACGCCATGGTAGGGATTCCCCTCATGCTGCTGGTTATTTCAGATTTCGGGGACATTCTGGCCAAGTTGGTGTTTAACGTGTACCGGCGAGCACACAACTGCTGGCGCCGTTCATGCTCACGCACGTGGAGTCCAGCTGCAGGGGTGGAAAAACCTCAAGGGGGCGCTGGAGGTGCGCTCCACGACCGCACCTACAACGGGAGTTACCACGCCTCCATCCGGGTCTCCGTGGGGCACGAGGCCCCGCCGGACGTCGGCCGGGTGGTCCGAAGCCAGTCGTCCGTGAAGCACAAACCCGTGCAGGTCTTCAACAACATCGAGATCTTTGACCGCATTGTCGCGAGGGAGAAGTTCGAGCGGAGGGACCGACTGGTTCGTTCCTGCTCCTGCCCCGAGCTCAATCAGATGCCCCCTCCGCCCACCAGCTACGGCATGTGGGACTTCGCCTCCATCGGCCAGGAGATGGAGAACTTCAACGTGCCTTTCCTCATCATCCTCCTCGTGGTCTTCGCTTACATCCTGGGCTGGGCTCTCATCCTGCCCCTCTGGGAGAAAGAGTTCTCCAGGTTTGATGCCTTCTACTTCTGCTTCATCACGCTCACCACCATCGGCTTCGGAGACATCGTGCCCCAGCATCCGAAGTTCTTCATGCTCACCTTCCTCTTCATCATCTCAGGGATGGCCATCATGAGCATGGCCTTCAAGCTGGGCCAGACACGCATCGTCAGCTGTTACCGCCGATGCATCAGCTGTGTCAGCTGCCTTAGCATGAGCAGAGGGGGCAGGGTTTAGCGGCACTAGAGGGGGGCAATTACAGAGTGTTGGGGCAGTAAGGGGGGCAGAAACAGGGTGTAGGGGCAGTCAGGGTGTCAGGTACAGGGCAGTTCTCTGAAATGCAGGAGGATTGATGAGAGATGGCCAAAAATGTCCATTTGGCTAAAAATGTTAAAAATACTAGTTCAGTTAAAAAAAATAATGGCTTAAGTGGATATTATGTTTGCTTGAAAAAATAACCATAAGAACATGAGAAAAAAACGCAGGTCCGTAGCAGGTCCAGAAGTCCAACTCAGCAGGCCCCTTCGGCCCTTCACAGCCCCCTTGGTTTGAGTCTCTCAAGGTTCCAGCGTCTTCCTCACTGACTCCCCAGTGTCTTCCTCACTGATCACTGGCTCTGGCCTGGGGAGGAATGGGCGGAGCACCAAGGAGCAACACAGCTTACACGGGACATCAAATTCTGTCATTCCTGCTTCTATAGGAAAGTCCCAGCAGTGAGTACATCATTGCAAGACTGAACTCAGGAAAGAGAGAGAGAGTGTGTGTGTGTGTGTGTGTGTGTGTGTGTGTGTGTGTGTGTGTGTGTGTGTGTGTGTGTGTGTGTGTGTGTGTGTGTGTGTGTGTGTGTGTGTGTGTGTGTGTGTGTGTGTGTGTGTGTGTGCAACCCAGGATCCCTGTAGCCTGGTAAGATGTAAAAGTTTATCTGACTTTTTATATATGTAGTACAAGCATCATAAGGTAATTAGCCTCATCAGTAATGAAGCTCATCAGTAATGAAGGTCACGAGTAATGAGGCTCATCAGTAATGAAGGTCAGGAGTAATGAGGCTCATCAGTAATGAAGGTCACGAGTAATGAGGCTCATCAATAATAAAGGTCACGAGTAATGAGGCTCATCAGTAATGAAGGTCATGAGTAACGAGGCTCATCAGTAATGAAGGTCACGAGTAACGAGGCTCATCAGTAATGAAGGTCAGGAGTAACGAGGCTCATCAGTAATGAAGGTCACGAGTAACGAGGCTCATCAGTAATGAAGGTCAGGAGTAATGAGGCTCATCAGTAATGAAGGTCACGAGTAATGAGGCTCATCAGTAATGAAGGTCAGGAGTAATGAGGCTCATCAGTAATGAAGGTCACGAGTAATGAGGCTCATCAGTAATGAAGGTCAGGAGTAACGAGGCTCATCAGTAATGAAGGTCAGGAGTAACGAGGCTCATCAGTAATGAAGGTCACGAGTAATGAGGCTCATCAGTAATGAAGGTCACGAGTAATTAGGCTCATCAGTAATGAAGGTCACGAGTAATGAGGCTCATCAGTAACGAAGGTCACGAGTAATGAGGCTCATCAGTAATAAAGGTCACGAGTAATGAGGCTCATCAGTAATAAAGGTCACGAGTAATGAGGCTCATCAGTAACGAAGATCATGAGTAATGAGGCTCATCAGTAATGAAGGTCACGAGTAACGAGGCTCATCAGTAATGAAGGTCACGAGTAACGAGGCTCATCAGTAATGAAGGTCATGAGTAATGAGGCTCATCAATAATAAAGGTCACGAGTAATGAGGCTCATCAGTAATGAAGGTCATGAGTAACGAGGCTCATCAGTAATGAAGGTCACGAGTAACGAGGCTCATCAGTAATGAAGGTCAGGAGTAACGAGGCTCATCAGTAATGAAGGTCACGAGTAACGAGGCTCATCAGTAATGAAGGTCAGGAGTAATGAGGCTCATCAGTAATGAAGGTCACGAGTAATGAGGCTCATCAGTAATGAAGGTCAGGAGTAACGAGGCTCATCAGTAATGAAGGTCAGGAGTAACGAGGCTCATCAGTAATGAAGGTCACGAGTAATGAGGCTCATCAGTAATGAAGGTCACGAGTAATTAGGCTCATCAGTAATGAAGGTCACGAGTAATGAGGCTCATCAGTAATGAAGGTCACGAGTAACGAGGCTCATCAGTAATGAAGGTCACGAGTAATGAGGCTCATCAGTAATGAAGGTCACGAGTAACGATGCTCATCAGTAATGAAGGTCACGAGTAATGAGGCTCATCAGTAATGAAGGTCACAAGTAACGAGGCTCATCAGTAATGAAGGTCATGAGTAATGAGGCTCAACAGTAATAAAGGTCACGAGTAATGAGGCTCATCAGTAACGAAGATCACGAGTAATGAGGCTCATCAGTAATGAAGGTCACGAGTAACGAGGCTCATCAGTAATGAAGGTCATGAGTAATGAGGCTCATCAGTAATAAAGGTCACGAGTAACGAGGCTCATCAGTAATGAAGGTCACGAGTAATGAGGCTCATCAGTAATGAAGGTCAGGAGTAACGAGGCTCATCAGTAATAAAGATTACGAGTAATGAGGCTCATCAGTAACGAGGCTGACACTGCCGTTAAAACTACACTCACATGACAAGCCTTATTGTTCAATTCTAATATGTTACTCAGTTTGGATTAGTTCACATTTGTAATTTAAAATGAACTGTACTTGTCTGTAATGAACACACGTGTGCACATTGATATGTTTTGCAAGAATCAAAATGCAGCATGGATGTGCCAGAAGCTCATATATCACATATGTGTAGCTGTGACTGCGTACATCAATGTGACTCATCTCATTCATGCCACATGGCTATGAATCAGATATGAAGGTGATATATGAAAGTAACCCAAATCTGCTTTGAAGAGACTGGATCTGTGTGCACACAACCCTGAAATAATTACAGGCAAGGCAAAAATTAAAAGTGAAAGGATAATATGAATGTAGCCTAGGTCTCATAGCTGGATCTCCACAAACTTTCACCACAGCTCACCATGATTTGCACGTCTAAACGTGCTCATGACGAGAAACCTGATAATTAACTGCAATTGCACAGATCTTATGTCTCCAGAGCTGTGAACATCACACATGTTGAATGAATATTGATGACCAATGTGCACTGCTTATGTGATTGACTCAATTCCTATTTCTCTGTGTGCCTTACGGATATCAGCATATGAGAGATAATATTATGCAGTATAATGTTGAATTGTATTCATGTTTTTCTTGCAATTTCAGTGTTTTTATTTGCTCATAAAATTACCTGCATCCATCTACTTGACAATAAATTGTGCTGAATACTGTTCATTATTTTATAGGATTTAAGAACCATAAGCATGTTCCAAATATGAAATATCCCTCTAGTGCTCCCTGTCTTCACACTGTATTGAAGATGTAAAATGAAACCTGTTTGGAAGCATTTATTATCAGAGAATGAACAAGAAAAGAATCAGCAAGAAAAAAATCCATATTCTGCAAAAAGCCTTATAACGTTCTAAATGCATGTGCAGAAAAGCATACAAAATAAATGAGCATAGCCCAGCTGAATATGTGAAGTACTGTCTGTTCTGAAGTACTGGCTGTTCTTGGATCAGATCTCAAATCACGTCATCAATCTATGTGAGTGAAGCATGTAAACTGTTCAAAGGAAAAAATGAATGTCACAACAGGAATGGGAATGAGCTTCATAGTTCATCACGTAGAAACGATAGTATCTCTTAACCCCGCGATAATTGTGACTGCATTTTCCTTCATGATTTTTGGGTAGAAACTGCTGTTTTGTTGGCCCAAATACAGCCCAAAGCGCATTTTCGCATTTGCCGTGCACATTACGGGAAGCCAATAGTATCAAAATATGCAAATTCTAATATATGCGTTAATATATGCGTTACATTTTAAAATGCTGCCCACAGCACATTCACACCTCATCGGATGCAGCCAGATGTTCTTCTTGTGTGTGGTCAGCAGACAAGTATATCATATCATCATGTATCTCACAGGCAGAAGGTTCACAGAGCATTTCTAGAAAGGAGAATTGATACTCCACCAGCCTACATATTTGCTTAAACAACTATGTCTTGTAATGTTTGTGCATTTTAAACTTTACTTTGAAGGTGAATATTTCCGATAATAAATCTAGATAAGAGAATTATGTTCAGTCTTTTAAATGCAGTAGAACAGACTCTTTCTCTACTAGAACAGCAAGCATTCTTGTTCTCCCTATTAAAGTAGGTTAATTAAGTAGGTTAGTAAACATATATATATAAATAATAAAACATAGCAATGTAATATAGCTATGTTTCCAAATTTGCTAGCATAGAATGATTTTAGATTTTTTTTTACTTTTGATTGTTTGGCTCTCTTATCAAAGTCAAATGTATTTATTTTCTTATATAGTGCTTTTTACAACATATGTTGTCCCAAAGCAGCTTTGCTAACACAAATCCCTAATAAGCAAGCCAGGGACAACAGTGCAAAGGGAAAACTCGGATTAGGAAGAAACCTTGGGAGGACCAAGACTCAAAAGGGAACCCATCCTCCACTGGGTGGCCCAGCTCGTAACAGTACATATTCATAGTTCTATTTCTAGACAAATTTTCTATGTGCTTTGCTTTAAAGCATTGTCTTTGTAGGAATGTAAGCAGCATACAAGAAATCTAGTTATGCTTATTGTTATAGTTATTTATATAGCACACGTGCCAGTGATTAGCATGTGACTCCAGCAGGCTCCTCTATAGCAACATAAGGGGGGGGCTGGAGTTGACCACAGTCATGAGGCTCACTGAGCCATTGCTTTCCACCCAAATCCACATCACAAACCAAAGAAAACGCATGACACGGCTGTATGACTGCATCAACATCTCAGATTATCAGAAGACTCAGTGACTGGGGGCCACAGGATCTATACCTTAATATTCAGTAGATTAACTGAAGGCTTGATTAAATAGGTGAGCGGTAAGCCTAGATTTAAAGATTGGAACTGTGTCTGAATCTCGGATTGAAATTGGAAGAGTGTTCCATAACTGAGGGGCTTTAAAGGAGAAGGCGTTGCCTCCGGCTGTAG
The DNA here is from genome assembly GCF_052324685.1 of Brachyhypopomus gauderio. Lineage (NCBI taxonomy): Eukaryota > Metazoa > Chordata > Actinopteri > Gymnotiformes > Hypopomidae > Brachyhypopomus > Brachyhypopomus gauderio. The sequence goes on from NC_135227.1 coordinate 18,677,210, forward strand.
TCTGGCTAATTTTAGAAACTAAGATAAGCCCTGCATTTTGAGAGTGCAGCAGGCAAGGTGGGCTGTAGTGTTCAATGAATTCATTCGAATATTGCAGGGCCAGACCACTTAGCACTTTATATGTCAACAGTAGAATTTTAAAATCAATGTTTTTTTTGCTGGTAGCCAGTGTAACACCAAGAGAGTGGAACTAATGTTGTCAGATTCTGTTTTGTATATTAGTCTGTGTTGTTCAAATGCTATCTTATTTTGCCCTGAAAAATCTGTACAATATTCCATCTCACTCAGTTCTTCGTCAAGCATATTCCATACAACTTTGATCAAAATCCACCCAGAGAAAGTACTTATTAATATCTGACATTCAGTCATGGACGTAATTTTGTAATAAAAAGTGGGGGGGACATGGATTCGTCGCTATTTAAATATTTGGTTTTAACCGTAAAAACTGGGGGGGACCAACACCGGCTTTTGAAAAAGTGGGGGGGACATGTCCCCCCCCCCCCCCCCCCAAATTACATCCGTGCATTCAGTATAGCAAGATATATCAAGAATGTTATGGTTTGACTTGGGAGGGGATTTGCCAGAATCTTCACGGGTTCATCGTCATAGTCAAAAGTTCATGGGGTCATAGTCACTGGACCTCGAAATAGATGAAGGGCATAAATGTGCCGTATTTTGTCAATTGTGATTTTTACACCGCAATCGAAATTTGTCCTCCGCTTTTAACCCATCTGTGCAGTTAGAACACACACACACACTAGTGATTACTAGGGGGCTGTGGATCACACGTGCCCAGAGCGGTGGGCAGCCCTAGCCCGGCGCCCGGGGAGCAGTTGGGGTTAGGTGCCTTGCTCAAGGGCACCTCAGTCATGGCCTCAGGTCTGGGAATCGAACCCACAACCCTCCGGTCACAAGACCAGTTCCCCTCCACCAGGCCATGATGACTGCCCGCATATCATGTCTTTACAGGCAACACACACACAGCAAATGCAGAAGTCTGGTTTAGGTGTTGGGACAGAGCAGAGAGAGAGACCCCCATCACGAACTACACATAAACAGTGAGGCAAGTGTCGTGGAAATTTCCGGAAAATAGATGAAGACTCAGACGTGGTTAAAAGAGTTTTATAGCATGAGAGTCTCGTCTAGAACAAGAACTCTGAGGAGAGAGGGTAGTCCGATCTCCTTTATTCCGTTGTTCCGTGTATTCCTCCTAATATGGATCTTTCCTGTTTTTATCAGTTCTGTGTATATCAGTTGTACACAAAAACAGCTGACAGGTAACATAGTGGCAGATAACAGTGCATTCTATCTGCACATTCCTGTGATGCATACACAAGGACATAATAACATACTGTATCACTAAATCAGTCCTTCAGCTAATCAGAATGTACTAAATCATAATGTTCTTTTGTAATCTTAAATCACATTAGCAAAATGGCAAAATTTCCCCTCACACATGCAAAGCAAGAGCTTTGTGTTTTAAAACATAATTCACAGGTATGTTTCCATGCTGGCTAATCATTTGCTTACCACTCTACACACTCTGACTTTAGAGTGATAAATACGCTTGCCTTTTTAGTGACACGCCCCGGGGACGTAGTAGTTAGCCAACAGGTCGATACTGAAACGGGATGAAAACGCAGATAGAGAAACACCGCACCAGATGGCGCCATTGTAGAAGTGTGCGCGCTCTTCGAGAAGAGAAACTGCGCCGTGCTGCTGGTTTTAGACTAACGCGCTGATTCTGAACCACCCTTCTTCAGTGCTTTATTACCTAGTTTTTCTTCATTGCGATATTTATCCCTTTCTATGAATACATTGTCCTGTTACGTCACATCTTACGTTATTTCGACGCCCCCCCTCTCCAACAAATTCTTTTGAACATTTATCCGATTATAACGGTTTGGACGGCAAGATTAATCCTCTATATCCAAATATCACATAACATTTTTAAACCTGCAAGCAGAAATGGGACCAAAAAACCCCACTGTCGCCACTTAACGACTTGAATCAGATGCAGTTAGCAAATTAATATCAGCTCGCTCTTTTTTCCATTTGCATATGCGGAGGCGCCGAGATTCCAACGTTTCAACTTTCGCGCGCACTTCGCGGCTCCGGGCGTTCTGGTGCAATAGGTGAGGTGACGTCACGCAGAGGTGAAGTAAGTGAATGCGCCCGCGTGCAACGCGCCTTCTGCCCGCGCGGTGGGCGGTGACGGCCTCGCTGCAAATGTCCGTTTAAGGTAAGATCACAATCATGTGGATAAAATCGCAAGTCTGCGCAATTGTCTAAGCAGACGTCTAAACACAGTCCTGGTAATTCTTTGATCTGTTTTGTTTGTTTAGGATAGCTTAGGGTGCTGTTGTTGCAGGGTTTCTTTTATAAATTATTTTAATTTTGGCTGTCCTCTGTGTTTTATTTCTTTGATAGGAGGCAAGTCTTGCTGACATGTAGTTTATGACAAGATCTGTCTTTTCCCACTACAGGACGCATCTCCATCGCTCTTCTGTCTCTCTCGTGGGTGTTATTAAGATGGGATTCTTTGACGCTCTTAGAGATTTCAGTTTACTGACATGGCTGAGGGAAGAAAGACAATCCCGGAGACTGATCCTGATCATTGTTTTCATCGCGTTACTGTTGGATAACATGCTGTTGACGGTGGTCGGTAAGTTAGTCCAAACGTGTGCACACACCTGTTACACGGCAGCCTCCTTTAATGTTGCGTGTAAGCTGCGGAGCCGCGCTGTTGTACCGTCAGGTGATCTATGATAAACTATTTAGGCAGATGCTGATCTCATTAAATGTCCTATTCAGTTGGCGACACAATGAAACACACATCTCAGCCTCCAGAAACACGTCTGTCCCGATAGCTGTCACAATTCATCACAGCTTCTTGCATTTTCCGATTTTGTTTCCCGATTTTTCTACACAGAGTAAAATTAAGAGTGTTGGGTAAAATCTTGTACTGTTCAACTGGAATCAAATTAAATTACAACGTATTTAGTCAACAGGATTGTGCCGAGTATACGATGTCTAAACACTTTAGGACGTGTAGGACATGCACTATTAAAAGGTAGTAATAGTTACCAAACCGAAGTTAATTAATTGCTGATTGTTAAATCCAGTTCTTTGTAAAAAGGATAAATCAAATTCTGCTGTATTACTATGGAATGAGATGTAAGCAATAATCATCAGCCCTAATCACGATATCTTTTTGATCTTTTTTGCACCGTATGTGATGCTGCATAATGAAATATTCCCAGAAGGTGTGTGACCAAACATTCATTGGTTTAACAATGCCATTTTAAACCCAGTAATTAAAAAATCGCTCTTTTAGAGGCTTAACGCCAAAGGCTTTGGGTATCCTTTATGTCTTCTATATTTAAAACCTGTTAATCCTCAATTAAAACTGCCACAAAACCAGTTTCAAAGAGCGACTGTAGTGTTAGTGAAATGAAAACCGATAACACTGCTTATTTTGATCAATTTGAAAGGTTTATATTGTTTTTTTAATAGTAGACTACTGTAGGGTGTTGGGGTGTTTTATCTGCGTCTCAGGAAATCTGAAGCATAAGTAATTTGACTTTTATTGATCTTTTATTTAAAACAAATGTCATCTTTCTAGGCGTAATGTCCTGGAGAACATTGTTATTGTCCAAGAGACCGTGGGTGTCTCTAATGGCGCACGAGGTGACCACAGGACACGCCGGTTACGCACCGAACATGAAACCGGCGTTTTGGACACAGAATCAACTGAAGTTTAGAAAGGAGACCTTTTTTAATCGCATCACGACATTTTTATAAAGACATTTGAAGCCAAGTCATAATGTATCCACATTAAATCCTTGATCGCGTCAAAGCTGTAACATGTAAATATAGCCTACTACTGAAAATTGTTCCCATACTTTGTGATTTCAAATAAGTTAGTGGCGTTGCTAATTTTGACAGATCTGGCTCTAACTGTAATACCCATCGAACTATTTCTAAATGAATTAATACAACAATACATTTCACACCTCCTAACATCTCGTCGCATAAATCTAACAGGCGAAATCCTGAATCTTCGAATTAAGTTTGCCCACGTTGCACACTACAGGGCACTGGGGTATGAAATCAAACTTCAGCGTGCTTATGAAGCGACCCGTATTAGCAGGCCTGGATTAATCGCGTCTTTCTGCTTCACGGTGAAACATCATCCCGTTACTGTAGCTCACGGTGAAACATCATCCCGTTACTATAGCTCGGGCCGTGATCACGCGCCCCCGACCACACTGAACACGCTGCACACACTGAACACGCAAAACACGCACCCCGACCACGGTGAACACGCTGCACACACTGAACACGCAGAACACGCGCCCCCGACCACGGTGAACACGCAAAACACGCACCCCGACCACGGTGAACACGCTGCACACACTGAACACGCGCCCCCGACCACGGTGAACACGCAGAACACGCGCCCCCGACCACGGTGAACACGCTGTCTCTTCTCCATTTAATGCTCAAACTGGTCAACGAACTAACGTAATACGAGCATATTTAACACGAAGACTGGAGCACCTCTGACATTCATTCCACACTGGAGACTTTGTTGCACCTCCATAAAGCCTCTTTCCATCCATCCATCCATCTCTCTCTCTCTCTCTCTCTCTCTCTCTCTCTCTCTCTCTCTCTCTCTCTCTCTCTCTCTGTCTCTCTAGTACCCATCATCCCAAGCTACCTGTACTCAGTGGATGAACCAGTTGCTGAGGTTGTGACCCCACCCACCTTCTCAACATCCCCTTCTGGAACATTCCGGGCCATAGTGTCTCTGTACGATAACTCTACACGCCTGACCAACCTCAGCCCACAGGACAGCTCCTGGGGTGTGACCCTGACCCCATCCCCGAGCCCGAGCCCGACTCCAAACACCTCTGACTGTCCCAAAGCGGGTGAGCAGCTCCTGAATGAGAATGTGAAAGTCGGACTTCTCTTTGCCTCGAAGGCCACCGTACAACTCATCACCAACCCATTCATAGGACCGCTCACAAACAGGTGACTACGCTTAGAAATCCCTCACACACACACACACACACACACACACACACACACACACACACCTCTTTCTCTGTCAGCTGTGTTCAAGGTGATTTGTTAACGTCACATATACGTGCATTTGTTTTGCTAGTGTTTGTGTTACAAACTTTGAATTATAAAGACCAATAATCTAGAAACAGAACATTATGCACTTTGTGAAAAAGAACATTAATAAACTTATACTTATTAGTGCATTAAACACTAAATATTCTTTAGTGCATTAAACACCAAACATTAAACATTCTTTAGGTGTTTAATGCACGATCGCTTGCATATAAAACCTTTATACTATGCGATCTAATCTCCACTCATCATCTGTGTTTATTTCTTTTAACTGAGACCTGGCTGAACTCTGGGGACAACAGTGCTTTCTCTAAGCTCCTCCCACCTGGATACTCTTACCTGAGTGCACCACAAGTGTTTGGCTGTGGAGGCGGGCTTGCTGTTGTCTTTAATTATAAACGTACCTGCCGCCGGCTGCCTCATAAAAACTATAGCAGCTTTGAACATTTCACTTTTCACACAGAACTTTCAGAGTTGTTAGCTGAACTGATGCCAAAATTTGACAGTCTGTTTTCATGTGGTGATTTTAATATTCATGTTTGCTGTCCCAGTGACCATTTTGCAGAAGGGTTTCAAAGGCTATTGATTTCTTTTAATCTGTAACAGTCTGTGTCGGAAACCACACACAGCCATGGCCACACATTGGATTTAATCATTTCTGTATCCATTGCAGAGATTCTGCATACTTGTTTTTCAGACCACTTCCCCATTATATTTAAATGTTCCACTCCTCCAGTATCAAGGTCTACTACCTCAACACGTATCTGCTGCCTCTACTCTCCTTCCACTGCAGGACAGTTTGCTGCTGCCTTTAGAAGCTCTGCTCTGTACTCTGTGGAACGTCCAGACTCATCTCTCCATCCGAAAGAATTTATTACATCTTTTCATCACACCTGCACAGAGATCTTGGATTCTATTGCTCCTCAAAAACAAGCTTTTACAAAAATAAAACCCGAACCCTGGCTTAATGATACCACCGGGCATACAGACAATGCTGCAGGAATGCTGAACGCAGATGGAAACAGGGCAGGCTTTGTGTGTCCCACAGTATGTTGAGACTGTCTTAGTGAATATCAAGATGCAGTTAAATGGGCCAAATCTCAGTATCTACCAATAGTGACCGGCTGAGGGTTTTATTCAGCACCATTCAGTCTGTAATTAATCTCTGAAAACGACTACACAGTCTAACTGTGATGATTTCCTTAAACACTTTTTAAACAAAATAGACTCCATTAAGCAGAACATTGTTGGTACATATAATGATGTTCAAGTGCATCAAAATGCTTTTCTAATAACATCTGCTGTTTTTAAGCAGTTGATATCGCTACCCCATCTCGCTGGAGTGGTTCAACAGATGAAATCCACAAACTGTCCTCTGGACATCATTCCAATCTAAGATGTCCTTTGACAATATCGGTCCCTGTCTTCCGACATTTATTAATAGCTGTCTAAGTTCAGGTTTTGTCCTGTCCATCTTTAAGCAAGCTGTGTTCAGGCCACTCCTTAAAAAAACAGGTCTAGATCCTAACCTTCTAACTTCAGGTCAACCTATCATCTGTCATTATATCTAAAGTTCTGGAAAGTGTTGTTTTTATTCAGTTGTAATCTTTTCTAGAATCTCATAACTTGTTCCAGTCTGGTTTTAGATCTCATCATAGTGTAGAATCTGCACTACTTAAAGTACAAAATGATATTCTTTTGTCCCTTGATGCCAAAAAACCAGTTCTATTGGTCATGTTAGACCTCTCAGCAGCTTTTGACACTGTGGACCATCAGATTCTTATTAGACTCACCATATTGGTCTTCAGGAAGTTGTCCTTAAGTGGTTTAAGTTCTATCTAACAGATTAATCTTTCTCTGTAATGATAGGTGATCTATCTTCCACTTCTGGGACTCCTTTGACCTCTGGTGTACCGCAGGGATCCATTCTGGGGCCTGTACTTTTTTCACTTTACATGCTGCCACTAGGACAGACCTGGGCAAACAACGGCCCGCGGGCCACATCCGGCCCGTTGTGCGTCCCTGTCCGCGAGAGGCCAATCATAAATGAAACAAATATCTATGTCGTGCGTGCAATACAACTGTGACGCTTTTATTTTGAAAGCGCTACGTTTGCGTTAATTCCGTGTGGACGTACCTGCGTGTGTGTGTGTGAGCTGCGCGAGAAACACTGTAGGTGATCAGCGACAAGTTAAGGCTGAATTTACACTTTCGGGAGTGAACGTTGCACCTCGCGCGAACCTCCGCAAATGGCGGAAAATTTACGTGACGAATTTTAATTGTGCATTGTGTTCCAGGTTTGAAAAGTGCTGGAATTTAGGCTAAAGTACTTGAAAATGCTTGAAATTGTAACTGTATTTCGATTCACAACAAATAGCTGACTGAACAGGGGGGTATTCCAGAAAGCGGGTAAGTAAATTCAGAGTTAACGAAAACTCAGGTTTTCCGTTCCAGAAACCGAGCTTAGAGAGAACCTGAGTCAGCTGGGAAATATTGAAATGGACCTTGAAAGTGCCGTAGAAGTGCTTTAAAGCTAGGTTTAAGCCTGGTTTATACTTGACGCGGCGCGAGGGTCCGCGCGGCGAAAATTATGTAATCGCGGTGGCGGAGGGCCTCACGCGCTGTTGATTCGCAAGGTCGTGCACCTCTCGAATTTTGTAACTTCGCGCACGCGCCGCGCTTCAGCGCAATGAACAAAGTCATGTTTGCAGGGTTCATACACCTTTACAAGGTGGAATTAACGTCACTTTCAATGTCCATTTCAATATTTCCCAGCACGTTAAACTTAATTAAGTTAAATATTTATACATATATTCGAAATGATCCGAAATAATTCGCTTTTTTATTCACATTATTTAATTGTTGTTTATTTTCAAAACGCCCAATCTTAACGTCTTCCCGTTCTCTCATGTTTCGTCCTGGAATTACAAGAAGCTCGTATTTGTTAACGTAATACAAAAAAACTGTTCATTCAGATGGCTATTTGTTGTGAAACGAAGTAGTTACAATTTCAAACATTTTCAAGTATTTCGCCTAAATTCCAGCACTTTTCAAATCTGAAACAAAAAGCAACATTAAAATTGGTCAGGTAAATATTCCTTCCCCTGTTTTTGAGGGGTGTTTCTTTATACCAACACACACGGACGTAATTGGGGGGGGGGGGGGGGGGGGGACATGTCCCCCCCACTTTTTCAAAAGCCGGTTTTGGTCCCCCCCAGTTTTTATGGTTAAAACCAAATATTTAAATAGCGACGAATCCATGTCCCCCCCACTTTTGAATTCAAAATTACGTCCATGCCAACACACATCGTTTCAGAGAACACTCGCGGAAGTTTGCGTGAGGTGGGCGGAGCCACGGTGATGACGTCATTATTGTTTGTGTGGCCCTCTGACACAATTCAGGTTTCTCATGAGGCCCCTTGTAAAAATTAATTGCCCACCCCTGCACTAAGACCTATCATTGCACGTCATAATCTGTCTTTCCATTTGCATGCAGATGATTTACAAATATATCTGCCTGTTGCTGCAAAATCTGCTTTATCAGCTGCTTAAATGACACTAAGCATAGGCTGTCTCGAAATTTTCTCCATTTGAACAACAAGACTGAATGGATTTTGTTTGACACTACCAGAAATCCATGTAACAATTCTTTCAGTTCAAGTTTTTCGCTCCCCTGCCTTAACCAGGTGGTTAGAAATCTTGGAGTGAAGCTTGTCAGTAATTTAAATCTTGATAAGCAGATTGATTCGGTTGTGAAAACAAGCTTCTTTCAGCTCTGTCTGCTCTCTAAAGTAAAGCCTTTCCTCAGCCGTACTGATTTGGAGAAAGCCATCCATGCATTTGTGAGCTCTCGACGCGACTATTGTAACACTCTATATGTTGGAATTAATCAGTCTTCCATCTCTCGTTTACAGCTCGTTCAAAACTCTGCCGCTCGTTTGTTGACCAGCACACGTAAATCTGAGCACATCACACCTGTTCTTTCATCTTTACACTGGCTCCTGGTTCAGTTTAGAATACAGTTTAAACTGTTGCTCTTTGTTTTTAAAGCTTTGAATGACCTTGCACCGCCCTACATCACAGAACTTGTACAAATCCATCATCACAGCAGAGCCCTACGGTCAGCTGGCCAGTACCTCCTTAAAGTGCAAAATCTAGATGCAAGCACTGGGGGGGGGCTGGGATCGTTCCTTTTCTTCCCAGAGTTGCATTCCATCTCTGACCTGGTTCTGTTTAAGGCCAAACTTAAGACCTACTTATTCAAAAAGGCCTTTTACGTATAATTCTTGACACTTTAAATTACTTCTACTTTTAATTTAAATGGTTTTATGATATTGTTTTATTTGTTTTGTTTTGTTAAGCACTTTGGTCAATGTAAGGCATCGTTGGAAGGTGATATATAAATACATGTTGATTTGATTTTGATTTGATTTAGTGCATTAAACATTGCAGTGTGACAATTGGAGACAAAAAAACTGGAGAAAACCCTCCCTCTCTCTTTCTCACTCACCCACTCTCTCTCTCCTTCTCTCCCTCCCTCTTTATCTGATTCATACACACATCCTTAGATATCTTGTAGTACTTCACTAATATTATAAACTATCTGCTGACCTGGACCCTGTTGTTGAACCTATGAGCTAAAACTGGATTGCAATGTAAGTTTTAATTTAAAAAAATCATTAGTAGGCTATAAATACATTAAATATATTTAGATGCGTATTGGTTAGAAGTATGTGTTGACCGACCTGAACACACACCTGTCCTGAACAAATATACACCTGCTCCCAATATACACATGCCCCTATATACCCCTGTCCCAGAATACACATGCCCCTATATACCCCTGTCCCAGAATACACCTGCCCCTATATACCCCTGTCCCAGAATACACCTGCCCCAATATACCCCTGTCCCAGAATACACCTGCCCCAATATACCCCTGCCCCAGAATAAACCTGCCCCTATATACCCCTGTCCCAGAATACACCTGCCCCAATATACCCCTGCCCCAGAATACACCTGGCCCAATATAAACCTGATGTGACGCTGGGTACATGGCACAGACACATACGCTTGCAGACTGAATGTTGAGAGATTTCATGATCAAGGCAGTCTCGCAATGTAACACAGGTACTGTCTGGGCAGGTGTGTGTCTGGGCAGGTGTGTGTCAGGGCAGGTGTGTGTTGGGGCTGGTGCTTGTTGGGTCAGGTGTGTGTTGGGTCAGGTGTGTGTCGGGGCAGGTGCGTGTCGGGGCAGGTGTGTGTCGGAGCAGGTGTGTGTTGGGTCAGGTGTGTGTTGGATCAGGTGTGTGTCGGGACAGGTGCGTGTCGGGACAGGTGCGTGTCGGGGCAGGTGTGCGTTGGGTCAGGTGTGCGTTGGGTCAGGTGTGCGTTGGGGCAGGTGTGTGTTGGGTCAGATGTGTGTCGGGGCTGGTGTGTGTCGGGGCAGGTGCATGTCGGGGCAGGTGTGTGTCGGGGCAGATATGTGTTGGGGCAGGTGCGTGTTGGGGCAGGTATGTCGGGGAAGGTGGGTGTTGGGGCAGGTGTGTCGGGGCAGGTGGGTGTCGGGGCAGGTGTGTGTTGGAGCAGGTGTGTGTTGGGTCAGGTGTGTGTTGGATCAGGTGTGTGTCGGGACAGGTGCGTGTCGGGACAGGTGCGTGTCGGGGCAGGTGTGCGTTGGGTCAGGTGTGCGTTGGGTCAGGTGTGCGTTGGGGCAGGTGTGTGTTGGGTCAGATGTGTGTCGGGGCTGGTGTGTGTCGGGGCTGGTGTGTGTCGGGGCAGGTGCATGTCGGGGCAGGTGTGTGTCGGGGCAGATATCTGTTGGGGCAGGTGCGTGTTGGGGCAGGTATGTCGGGGCAGGTGGGTGTTGGGGCAGGTGTGTCGGGGCAGGTGGGTGTCGGGGCAGGTGTGTGTTGGGGCAGGTGTGTGTTGGGGCAGGTGTGTCGGGGCAGGTGGGTGTTGGGGCAGGTGTGTTGGGGCAGGTGTGTGTTGGGGGCAGGTGTGTGTTGGGGTAGGGTGGACAAATCAGTGCCCTCTCAATGAAACTGCTTTATTCTTGCAGCAAGGCAGGTAGAACCCCACTACAAATGCTTAAGATTTGGAGTACACAGATGTCATAGGTGTGCTTAGTCGAAACAGTGGCTACACTGTAAAGGGTGTCCACCCTTCACTTCACACAAACATCCGGTTTCTTTACAGACACGTCCACTTTTACAGACACAGAAATGAGTTAGTTTAGTAAACAGTGAGTTAGTAAACAAAACACATAGTAGAAACACATAGTATAGTATTTAATAATTTTCCTAACATGCTGATGTGAGCTTCCTCTCTCCTGTGTGTACAGAATAGGGTACCAGATTCCCATGTTTGCTGGGTTCTGCATCATGTTTCTCTCCACACTCAGTAAGTGCTTCACACACACACACACACACACACACCTTATATTATATATTACATCATCACTACCACACCCATCACTATCATGTCTCCAACACATGGCCGTCATATCACCCCCCCACATCAGTTTTACTGCAGTGTTTAGAATGTTCTACCAGACTGACATTTTCACATCACACACACATATGTGTGTCATGTATATATATATATATATATATATATATATATATATATATATATATATATATATATATATATATATATATATATATATATATATATATCTTACACACAAGCACACAGACGACGTTGTTGTTATAACCTCAAATGAGCAGGTGAATCTTCTTCTGTGTGTTCTGTGATTGTGGTTTAGTGTTCGCGTTCTCTGCGAGTTACACGCTGCTGTTTCTGGCCAGATCTCTGCAGGGCGTGGGTTCCTCTTGCTCCTCTGTGGCAGGTAATAAACACTGCACCACGCTTTATAAGCATGACTAAACCATCGAGTTTATAACGCTTAGTAAGATATTGTAATCCTCCCACTGGGGCAGATACTAAACTCTTAAATATACAAAGTAATCCCAGTGTATATCCTATAAAGCCTTAATGAATGTTTTATTACACTTCATAAGAGAATATGGCCCCACTACACTACCACTAATACTGTTTATAATCATTTTTAAATACCCTAAAAATTACCTACAGGTACATTTTGTGTAGCAAGCCTTCTTTGCAGCATGCTCTATGTGACCAATGTACATTTGTTTTTTAGAAAAACTATGTCTTCGTTAAGCTCCTACATAATCAGCATTGTATATGTTCGGCAACATTACACAAAACAAATTTGTGTCAGAAATGTATTTCCTTGTAGTGATTTTATACAGTATGTTAAAGCCCACGCATGTTTCCATAAAGGACAACGTGACAGATGTTTGTTTTGTGTCTTTACACACTTAACCTATTGATTTACAATTGTACACACTAAACCTATCTGTGATGGTCTGCTTTGTGTTTATGTGTACGTCGATGCTTTGCCTCTGTGTGCACGTGGTGTGTGTGTGTGTGTGTGTGTGTGTGTAGGTATGGGAATGCTAGCTAGTGTGTACACTAATGATGAGGAGAGAGGGAACGCCATCGGTATTGCACTAGGAGGACTGGCCATGGGCGTTCTGGGTCTGTATGCTGTATGCTGTGTGATTTCAGATTACTATTCCACTGTATGTACAGCAGTCAAAACCTTTTACGTTCTTTCAGTACCCCTTCCCCAACAGGCATTGTAGCATTGTTTTATGTCAAATAGCTGTAAATAATTTTAAATAACCAAATAAATGTAGATATAACAGCAGGACGGTGTAGCTTTGGCCTGTCTGTTAGATCTGGAGAAACAACAGAAAGTACTCAATAAACGTCATCGTAATCTTTCTGAGACATTCCAGTCAGGTTTCCACTCCCTTCACAGCACCGAGACAGCTCTCCTCAGCGTACTTAATAATTTGCTCCTTTCCTCTGACTCTGGCCATACATTTGTCCTTCTGCTCCTTGATCTAACTGCAGCTGTCGACACCATAAAATAATCCTCTCACGTCTTTCCAGTATTGGTCTTTCTGGCACTGTGCTTTCCTGGTTTACATCCAGTATTACAAAGCACAAATCCATATCTGTTCCGGTCATTTAGGGAGTGGCACAAGGTTCTGTTCTTGGTCCCCTGTTATTTATCTTCTACATACTTCCTCTTGGCATCATTATCCGTTCCTTTAGTTTGAATTTTCACTTCTACGCTGATGACACACAGATACCTTGATTTAAATTCCACAGTTTCTTTCCCTTCTTCCATATTTCTGTCGTGCATCTAGGAGATAACACACTGGCTAAACAGCAACTTCCTTAAACTCAGTCTTTCAAAAAGAGAATTCATGGTTATCTGCACCAAGCCAGCCATCTCTGGCTTTTCTAAATGCAGTTGTTGATGACACTTCAGTCAGCCAGTCGTCTATTGTGCGTAATCTAGATGTTTTGTTTCACTCTTTTCTCACATTTGTCCCACACATCAGTTCTGTCTCTGTTTGCTTTTCTCCATCTGCGTAACATTGCTCGGCTTCGGCCCGTACTCTCACTTACAGACACTGAAACCCTGATCCATGCGTTCATCACATCTAGATTAGATTACTGTAACCCACTGCTCTATGGTCTACCAGTCCAAACACCTACGGCCTCTTCAGTACATCCAAAATTCTGCAGCCCAAGTTCATATGTCATAAATCAATTTGAACACAGTATTCCTCCATCAACTACACTGGCTTCCGGTCTCAGAACCGCTACCGCTGCAAAATCCTGTTAGACTTCTAAAGCCTTGCATGGCCTCACACCTGTTTATCTCTCTAACCTGTTAAACCCTCACGTCCCATCACGTCAGGTGTTCCACCTCCAGTCCTCTAACTCCGGTCTACTAACCCTCCCAACACACAGACTTCCCACTATGGGTGGCAGATCTTTCAGTGTTGCTGCCCCTACTCACTGGAACTCTTTACCTTCCTCGGTTTGATCTTCTGCCTCTCTTCCTATCTTCAAAGCTCAACTGAAGACCTTTTCTTCTCTCTCAGTACTTCCACTCTCACTGATGCTCCCAAACTTTCCCCTCCCATATATGATTATGAACATGTAAAGCAACCTTGGGTTTGTGAAAGGCGTTATATAAAATAAACAATCATTATTATTATTATCCTGACAGACTGTGTGTGTGTGTGTGTATGTGTGTGTGTGTGTGTGTGTGTGTATGTGTGTGTGTGTGTATATGTGTGTGTGCGTGTGTGTGTGTGTGTGTGTGTGTGTGTGTGTGTATGTGTGTGTGTGTGTGTGTGTATATGTGTGTGTGCGTGTGTGTGTGTGTGTATATGTGTGTGTGCGTGTGTGTGTGTGTGTGTGTGTGTGTCAGTCGGTCCTCCATTTGGAAGTGTGATGTATGAGTTTGTAGGGAAAACAGCTCCGTTCCTCATCCTGGCTGTTCTGGCTGTGCTGGATGGAGGTAAGACCCGCCCCCTATCATACAGACTCCTCCCCCTTCGTATAGACTCCTCCTCCCAAATGTAGTGACCCTCATTACAACACTAAAGGCCAATCTCATCCTGACTTTGCACTCATAATCAGCACAGAACGTTTGCACTTTTCATTGATATTATTATGTTATTATTACACCTGGCCATGCTAAAATTATATCATCACAATAAAATCTGATATGCAAACTACAACAGCATCAGGAAAACATCGTCATCAAAAGCATCACTGGTTCCAGTAGCACTGTGTGTGTGTGTTTAATAGACAACGGATGCAGTCATTAGAATCATGATGTCATTATAAACCATGACGTAGTCATTATAATCATGACAGTCATTATAATCATGATGTTGTCATTATAATCATGATGTTGTCATTATAATCATGATTTATCATTATAAACCATGATGTCATTATAAATCATCTTTTCGAATCAGCTTTGCAGCTGTTTGTACTGCAGCCTTCCAAAGTGGTACCAGAGGTGAGCAATAATTTTATTACTTTTAATATTATTATTATTATTATATTGATATACTATATACATATATAAATACTACAGAGTAACAGAGGTGAAGATATAGGTCTGACAACCTGATTTAACCTGAAAGTCCTGAGCATTTCTGTGTTAGATTATGAGTGGTTTTAAACACAAATTGTTGTGTGTGTGTGTGTGAGTCTGATTGCTTATATACCCTGTTGCATACATGCATTTGGTAATTGGTTTTAAACTTTGATGGACAATGTGTTAGACTGTGATTGCTTTGTGGTTGGTTTGGCATTGTAGTATTTCTATGTCATTGATATCGTGTTGCATATTTGATAGTGAGTGAATTTGCAGTGTGGTGACAGTTTGTGTTGTTGATTGAGTTGGTTGAGCATTCTGGTGGGTGTTTGTGTATGATTACACAATCACAGTGAATGCTTTTACTGTGGCCATATGAAAACAAACCACAAACTGCGATTAAAGACACTGATGGGCATCAAAAATTATGTACAATACTAGGATCACAAAACATAGAGACAGAGAGAGGCAGACACAGAGATACATCCATACTGAGAGAGACACAAAGATACAGCCATACTGAGATAGAGGCAGACACAGAGATACATCCATACTGAGATA
>NC_135227.1:18697918-18702918 GCF_052324685.1 Brachyhypopomus gauderio
GAAACATAGAAATAACGTTGGGATAACATAGAGATAACATAGAGATAACGTTGGGATAACATAGAGATAACATAGAGATAACGTTGGGATAACAGAGATAACATAGAGATAACGTTTGGATAACATTGAGATAACATAGAGATAACGTTGGGATAACATAGAGATAACGTTGGGATTACATAGAGATAACGTTGGGAGGAGACAAAAAAATATGACCACAGATTATTCTCACAAACAGGACAACAGTCTGTGTGCATGTAAAAAATCCCCATAGCACATACAGCATTAATAACACAGACAGTAAGCAGTGAGAGGCGTGATCCATTCAGATGGGGAGGGGGAGCCAGAAGCCTGGCACAGAGTTTGTGTCAAAGTTCGCGGTGGAAGGCAAGAGCCATCTCTGACAGTCTCTGTGTGGGGGTAGGGGCAGGTAACCAAGACGACGACCTTCTGGGAGAAATTTGTTTGGGCGCCAATGCAGATAAGAAGAATGAAGAATTTAGCAAGGAGCTCAAATACACTCTCCACCCAAAATACACTCTCCACCCCAATACACTGTCCACCCCAGTACACACTCCACCCCAGTACACATATAGAATACACTCAACACTCAACATAGAGAAAGATGAAAAACAGACAAGAAACAAGGAAATAAACAACAGAAAGACAGACAGAAAGAAATTAGAAGCAGAAAGATTAGAGAAATAAATGAGAAACAGCAAGAAAGATGAGAAATAGAAAGAAAAGAAACAGCAAAATAGACAAAGGGTGGATGACTGTGGAGGTTGAGGATATCACAGAGGGTGGATGACTGGAGGTGGAGGATATCACAGAGGGTGGATGACTGGAGGTGGAGGATATCACAGGGTGGATGACTGTGGAGGTGGAGGATATATCACAGGCCTAGCAGGATATTACAGTACCAGTGGAAGGAGGTGAGGAGTAGGAGAGGAAGAGAAGATAGAGAGAAGAAAGGAGAGAGGGAGAGAGAAGGAAGGAGATAGTGAGAGAGAATGGCTTCTGTGTCAGCTCTGAGATTGGGCTGATAAAACAGTGTCTAATCAGAGCACTCCTCTATGACTCCTCTGTCTGTCTGACTTAATCTTTCTCTACAATTCATCTCTCTCTTCTCCACCCTCTCTCTCTCTCTCTCTCTCTCTCTCTCTCTCTCTCTCTCTCTCTCAGGAGTTGCCTTTTTGCCTGCCAGCATCTCTTACCTGATTGGGACGAACATCTTTGCTGTTATGGCTAACAGAATGGGGAGGTATGAAGGAAATTACTCTCTCTCTTCTCTCTCTCTTCTCTCTTTATCTTCTCAGCTCTGGAGTCTGCTTCCGTTTCCATTCAACACCCTGAAATGAGTTTTTGCCACAGCGTTTGGATATTTGTTTTTTAATAAAGAGCAGGAGTAACAGTTCCAGCTTTTACTGATATGGTTTCTTCTAGGCTTGAAGGTACATGACATTAAAGGGACATTTTTTTGCATCTCATATCTAAGTGGCATGCAGAGGGGGGCATTCCTGGTTCAGAAAGTAAAAGTAAAAGAATTTTGCTCAGGCTTCCTGGTTTGTATTGATTCCACTAATTTTACCTGGATTGCACTAATTGGAAATCTAGGAAGCTTGAGTAAAATCCTGGTGAGGACTTTTACTTTCTGAACCTCGAATGCCCACCTCTGGTGACATGCCATTGGCTCACTGATGGTAGTCCCAGGTATCATAAGGTATCATAAGTTCTGTATGTTTATCATGAGCGGTATGTTTAACAGCATATGTGAGTATCTTCTACCACATTACATGATGTGTCCTCATCATGTATGTCTTGCCTGTTTGTGGCCTGATCTGACCTTCATAAAACCCTTTAATGTACTTTAAAATAAGTCTGGGAACAACAGAGCTGCTTAGGAAATGATTAGAACTGGAAAACCGGCTCCTCTGAGTTTGCCCTTTAACCTCTTGTGTGCTCTCTGACCTGTGCTGGGGGCGTTATTTTGGTCACATGGTTCAGACCTTCAGGATCAGAATAATGTGTATTTTCGGGTAGCTGATGTTATCGTTGGATGCATCCTCACCACTCTGTTTTATTTCCCTTTATCTCTCTTTCATTTCCTCTCTTTTTCTCCTGTTAATCTCTCTCTCTCTCTCTCTCTCTCTCTCTCTCTCTCTTTCTCTCTCTCTCTCTCTCTCTCTCTCTCTCTCCTTCCTCTTGTCTCTCATGGGCTTTCATTTAAAATCCATTTCAATGTCCTTCTCTTTTTCTTGCCCCGTCCCTCTGCCCCCCTTACCCCTCTCCCCTCAACCACTCCTCCCATCCTCTCCTCACCCTCTCCCATCCTCCCCTCAACCACTCCTCCCATCCTCTCCTCACCCTCTCCCATCCTCCCCTCAACCACTCCTCCCATCCTCTCCTCACCCTCTCCCCCTCTCCCATCCTCCCCTCCACCACTCCTCCCATCCTCTCCTCACCCTCTCCCATCCTCCCCTCCACCACTCCTCCCATCCTCTCCTCACCCTCTCCCATCCTCCCCTCAACCACTCCTCCCATCCTCTCCTCACCCTCTCCCATCCTCCCCTCAACCACTCCTCCCATCCTCTCCTCACCCTCTCCCATCCTCTCCTCACCCTCTCCCCCTCTCCCATCCTCCCCTCCACCACTCCTCCCATCCTCTCCTCACCCTCTCCCCCTCTCCCATCCTCCCCTCCACCACTCCTCCCATCCTCTCCTCACCCTCTCCCATCCTCCCCTCCACCACTCCTCCCATCCTCTCCTCACCCTCTCCCATCCTCCCCTCCACCACTCCTCCCATCCTCTCCTCACCCTCTCCCATCCTCCCCTCAACCACTCCTCCCATCCTCTCCTCACCCTCTCCCATCCTCCCCTCAACCACTCCTCCCATCCTCTCCTCACCCTCTCCCATCCTCTCCTCACCCTCTCCCCCTCTCCCATCCTCCCCTCCACCACTCCTCCCATCCTCTCCTCACCCTCTCCCCCTCTCCCATCCTCCCCTCCACCACTCCTCCCATCCTCTCCCATTCTCCCCTCCCCCCCTTTCCCATCCTCTCCTCCTCCTCTCCCTCTCTCCTCTCCTTTTCCTCCAGGTGGCTGTGCTCTCTTATAGGGATGCTGCTGGTGGGCTTCAGTATTATCTGTGTAAGTTGTGTTACTTTACTCCAGAGTATCTGTGTAAGTTGTTACTCCACTCCTGAGTATCTGTGTAAGATGTTACTCTACTCCAGAGTATCTGTGTAAGTTGTGTTACTTTACTCCAGAGTATCTGTGTAAGTTGTTACTCTACTCCAGAGTATCTGTGTAAGTTGTTACTCTACTCCTGAGTATCTGTGTAAGATGTTACTCTACTCCAGAGTATCTATGTAAGTTGTTACTCTACTCCAGAGTATCTGTGTAAGTTGTGTTACTTTACTCCTGAGCAGTGTTGGGAACGCTACTTTTAAGTAATTATAGTTACTCACTACTTGTTCAAAAAAGTAACTGAGTTAGTAACTGAATTACTCTATAATAAAAGTAACTCGTTACCAGGGAAAGTAACTATTTGCATTACAGTAAAAAAAAAGTTATATGCCAATGAATAAGGATTTTTTGAAAAAGCAGTTTTCACAGTCAGTTGAAATGAGTAGATCATAAAGGTGTTTAACTTTTGACATTTATTGCACATCAACAGACCAGTGCAGGATAAAATCGTTTAAAATCCCAAATCTTTGAAAAAAAAGAAGCAAAAGTAAACAGTTACACTATATACAGTAAAGTGCATTTACATCTATCAAATTAAATTAAATTCTCTCAACCTGAGACAACTGGTTTGTTCACAACAGAAGTAAACTTAACAATTAAACCTTTATTCTTAATTAAATAAATCAAATACCCAGTCTGGTAGACATTCAGGAACTTCAAGTATTTTCTTAAATAATGTTTATATCGCCACCTTAATTTTTCTTCGGCTTGCTTCTGACTCGCCATTTCGGCCTCTTCTCCGTTTGTGTCGTGTGTCACTGGTGTGTTTCGGCACACGTGTAAAAACACTGGCTCTGATTGGCTACCATAACGCTGCCTTAGCCAATCGCTTACTGACTTGTTAAGTTAAACAGGTGTTACACCGAGAACTGTGACCTATCGAGATCTGTTACTCCTCACTAGCCTGGGCAGCGGTCCGCTCACATTACTGTTAGTATATCAATATATAGTAACGCACCACTTTTAATGACCAGTAACGTCAACGGCGTTGTAACGACAGGAAAAGTAATTAATTATATTATCCCGTTACTGACAAAATGATGCCGTTACCTAACGCCGTTATTTTTAACGGTGTTATTCGCAACACTGCTCCTGAGTATCTGTGTAAGTTGTTACTCTACTCCAGAGTATCTGTGTAAGATGTGTTACTCTACTCCACAGTATCTATGTAAGTTGTGTTACTTTACTCCTGAGTATCTGTGTACAGATGAGCACAGTTAGTTCACCTCATAATAGTCTTCCTGTAAATGGCCATTCTGTGGCTGATAAGAGTGTTTCTTAGCATTCTTTTTGGGAGTCCCAGGGAAAGGTGATATCTTTGGTCTTGTTTTCAAATGATTTTCCTGTTCATGAATATGTATGTGCTAAGCTGGGTCCAGGAAGTGGGGGGTGGGATTCGGGCAGAACAAGACCTCTATGGACCGCCCTATGGCTCCTGTCTTCCTGTCTAAAAGGAAGTCAGGCTATTCTAAATTTTTTTATTATTATTATTTTTTAATTAGATTAGATTAGATTAGAGTGTGAGTGTGTGTGTGTGTGTGTGTGTGTGTGTGTGTGTGTGTGTGTGTGTGTGTGTTGTAGTATGGTAGTGGGAGCATCATTAGAGCTCTACATTAACCAGGAAAAATAGCAACCCTCACGTCCATCTCCAGGGCTACATCACAATGTCAGAATGGCTAAAGGATTTATGGAGAACAGCATCACACTCTCTCTCCCTTCACAGGTGCCCTTCGCCAAGGACATCTACGGAC
>NC_135227.1:18707918-18835418 GCF_052324685.1 Brachyhypopomus gauderio
CAAACTGAGCATGTGCATGTCTGCCGTCTCAGCTTGGGTAGCACGCTTGATTTAACGATCAGCATTTTACCTCAAAATGGCCTTAAAACGTTTTGCGCTATACAAGTGACGCTGGTTTGGGCGGAGATCAAGCGGTACGTCTAATTTTCTACCCCGAATGCTGTGAACAGACCCTGAGAAGGCAGATGTGTGTGCAGGGTGTACTGGTCACACAGCCAGCGTTTTGGGCAAAACATGATTCATTAGTTCCTATGAACAATGAATCCGGTTCGGGATACTCAGGCTGTAATCTTCATTATGGAAATGAATCGAGATTAATTTTTTTCTTTGATGAGGAGAACATCTCTACATTACACAATGAGAGATCTGACATCACAAAAACGATACTCCCCCACGTCCTGCTGAAACTCAAATCAAACTCATTTGTGCTCAATTTTATGGGACATACAGGGTTATGGGTAGGGTCCGGTTAGGTTTGGACTGGTGTTGTAAGAGAGTTGTACAGGGTTATGGGTAGGGTCCGGTTAGGTTTGGACTGGTGTTGTAAGAGAGTTGTACAGGGTTATGGGTAGGGTCCGGTTAGGTTTGGACTGGTGTTGTAAGAGAGTTGTACAGGGTTATGGGTAGGGTCCGGTTAGGTTTGGACTGGTGTTGTGAGTTGTACAGGGTTATGGGTAGGGTCCGGTTGGGTTTGGTCTGGTGTTGTGAGTTGTACAGGGTTATGGGTAGGGTTCGGTTAGGTTTGGACTGGTGTTGTGAGTTATACAGGGTTATGGGTAGGGTCCGGTTGGGTTTGGTCTGGTGTTGTGAGTTGTACAGGGTTATGGGTAGGGTCCGGTTGGGTCTGGTGTTGAGTTGTACAGGGTTATGGGTAGGGTCCGGTTAGGTTTGGACTGGTGTTGTAAGAGAGTTGTACAGGGTTATGGGTAGGGTCCGGTTAGGTTTGGACTGGTGTTGTAAGAGAGTTGTACAGGGTTATGGGTAGGGTCCGGTTGGGTCTGGTGTTGTGAGTTGTACAGGGTCTGCCATTATATTCATATTAGCATTCATATGTCAATCTCTGACCACACAATGTGGACACCCCCCCCCCCCCCCCCCCCTTACTCAAAGGTCCTTTTACTGAACTGTGACAGTACCTCAGTTTAAGTAGAATATATTTTGACTTTTAAAGTGTATATATAATAGCCAATAACTATATTTTAATAATTTAAATTTGTTAAAATGTTTAGCTCATTAAAGATGTCTGTTAATCATTTTTGTGTTTGTCTTTTTGAAGTATGCCTAAAAGTGTTTGCTTTTTTTAATGGGCATCTTCAACTGAGTTTCATATATGTTTTTTTTTAAACATGCCCAAAAAGCCATATTCCTTAAATGCCTTGATTTTTGTAAAACCTAATCAACAATCCCCTCCCACCTCTGTCATTTCCTGTTGGACTGCTTCCTGCTTCCTGTCCTGCTAGCACAGCAGAGATCCGTCAAACCAAACAGCTGCGACGTGGTTAAAAGCCCCAGCCTTAAACAGCACCACCCACAACTGCGTAAAGAGGCTGGGTGGCGTTGGCCGGCTGATCCAGTCTGCACACGGACGCATGGCAGAGGCAGATCGGTGTGATCTGCTGCACTCTCACTGCTTGATGGAGTGGAAATGTCACCTGATCCCATCAAGGGTCCCACAATCCCAGTACTGATGACCAGTTGCCTCTCGCAGTCACTGGGTGGATACACCCACACCGGCCCTGTCCAATCCAGAGATACCTGCCTAACTGCTCACTTCCCATGGTTACTGTTACCCAGGGGGCGTGCCTTATGGTGGAGTGGCTCGTGGTGAGCGTACGGTCAGGAAGACGTGCACGTTTAGGGTCTTTGTGCGTTACGAACACAACGAACATCCAAGTCTACCCGAGCACCCACATCCATCGCAGTTCGTGCACTGGGAGATGGAGATAGTGATTCACTGGGCGAAGCTGGTGCTTTTGGCCCAGTTGGACCATATAGATCTGCAGGATCTCACCGCCAAAGCCGACACCAACTGGCACGTGTTAAAACGTGAGCCACTGGCATCGGTTTGAGGGAAACGTGGCAGGTTCAGACTCAGCTAGCTGCTGGCATCCCTGCAGGTGTCTGAAGGGAAGCACTCGGTGCTAATCAGCACACAGCTGTTTCATGTCCCCTGCGGGCAGGCCATTAATATCGGAAAACATCATTTTGTTTTGTTTTTTTTTCTCTCTCAGAACTGTTTGTGTGCGAACGTGTGTGTGTGTGTATGTATGTATGTGCAACGTCGGTCTGTGCCTTCATAAATGTCTTTTCTGTGTGCATATGTAAGCTCTCTCCTCAATGCAGTGAGACAACAGTTGAGCAGTTTTATATCCTGTGGAAGTCTTGTAGCAGGGTTCAGATCATACGACTGTAACACTGAGGTTCATGTAAGTAGTGGAGGGACCCCTAAAAAAAAAGAACAAAATAAATGTTGACTAATGTGTTTAAAAAAAAACTGTCCCTTTTGTGTGTGTGTGTGTCGTCACTTGTTTTAGTTTGGGCAGGAGTAATTTAGGAATCAGAACGATGGACATCGTCACACTGATCGATGTTGGACGAGCCCTGAACATCAGATAGTAGCGTTTACTCGTGTTAAGAAGAATGTAGCCATGTCTGTTTACCTCCCATAATAGCGTTGATGAGCGGTGTCTGATGGACACAAAGACGTCCAATTTCTACAATTCTCGAATAATGCGATTGACTCGTGTCCTAATATGTCCTATCGATTTTGCAACACACTTTGAGTTTTCCTTTAGTAAACAGGAGACTGGCGTTTCCAATTATTGAACAGAGTGCTGATTTCTGTCCGAGCATCACAGTTTCTCAGGTGGACATCTGCTCACTGATCAATAAAGCGCTGGTGACTCCTGATCCTTCATTGACCATTCCAAACATTTATGAATGACTAAACTCAAATTGGAGTTTAGCCATGTCAGTGCTTACCCTGTCATTTGAGTTTTATATGTCCACAAACCTTAGCATGGTGGATTATAAATATATATATATTTTTATGAAGAGACCAGCACTGAATAAATATATAGTATTTCATGTAATGAAAAAGCTATGTTTAGTTATACTTACACATACAAAAAGCATTGAAGAGTAACTTACTAGAACTGCTAACATGGTAATACATGAAAGGTAACAGCCAAAGCGGTCATCAATCTAGCATTCATTATTATGCAAATTCCCAGAAATTATAATTCAGATGCTGTAGTTACTGTGTCATTCAACACCAACCATGCTGCATGGTTCTAGCATTACCCTCTGGAACAGGAGAACACAACATTCATTAGGAAAAGGTAAGGAGCAAAACGTTTTTCTAAATAATTTATTTTTGTATCTCAAGTGCATAAGCAAATATGATATGTCAGTGTGTAAAGATCCTACAGCGGTACACAAAAGCTGTGCAGTGCTTTAGCAGCTGTCCTTAACCACGTTTAAAACAAACAAAAATATTTACATGAAGACACCAACACAAACAACAAAAATGAACCGTCATATTGAGCACTACCGGGACAGGGGGCGGGGTTGTGGAGGGGGCCTGGGTAATTGGGGGGGGGGGAGTGTAACACAGAATCCATCTGTGTTCAGGCTATGTACAATAGCGCCAAGGATCCGCGTACACACTCCGTTCTAATCAGTTTTCCCCTTTGTTGAAATTGAACCAAGCTGACTTGGTGTATTCAGTTGACGAAATAAGATCAAATAAGAACATTTTCAACCAGAAGCATCCAGTGCAGAGTTACACAAGCACCTTACACACGCGCACAAATCAGGTTCAAGGAACAGAACCGAACGAGAAACCTGATTAGAGCTGGACGTCTGTACGCAGCTTAAGAACCACGACTCAGCCTCCGAGGGGAACGACAGCTCTTGTAGAAACACTTCACCACAACTAGCCAAGGCAGACACGGTTTCTGTTACCACGGCGAGACAACGGGGACTGGCGTAAGAGCGTCTGACATGTTTGAAGAGCACTCGGTTACGGACACAGCAGCAGCTACCAGACAAAAAGATCAAAAACAAGAAGAATTCCAAAG
This sequence comes from Brachyhypopomus gauderio, assembly GCF_052324685.1. NCBI lineage: Eukaryota > Metazoa > Chordata > Actinopteri > Gymnotiformes > Hypopomidae > Brachyhypopomus > Brachyhypopomus gauderio. The sequence goes on from NC_135227.1 coordinate 18,712,001, forward strand.
TTGATGCTCGAGCCCAGAGTTCAACCTGGGAGAGGCCGACCATGTCTCCGAGAGAATTAGACAAATACAGAGCAAAATAAACCCTGCTGACTGTTACTGTGTGTTTCCTCTGAAAATATTGCACGATAGCAAAATAGTGAAAGTAAGTCTGATCAGAGCATTTGTGACTGTCAGGGTCAAAAAGACTCCGTTTTCACACTACAGAAGCATATTTATCCTGATAATCTGGCTCTGTTGAAGCCCAAGACGGAGCCCCTCTCACGGCTCGCGTGCATCTTCAACCACAGACCCAACAGCCTTCTGCTCCAGATCAATAATTAAGGATATCGAAGGCTCCTTGATGCCTGTGGTGGTTCATTCTCTTTGAATGCTGATGCTTGCTGGTCACATGGTCATATGGGAGCTGTAGGAGCAGAGGCAATACTCAGGCTAAGGAGAATTTCAGCCAATGGGAGAGAAGGGTGCGGCTACCGTGGAAACGATGGGATTATCCTTTTGCAGCAGTGGGACCAGCATGTGTCTGACCACTCAGGTTGTATAAGGTTAATGAGCTAGAGAGCAGTGCAGACCCTCTGCACTGGTAATATTAGAGTTAATTGTTTGGGGAAATATGCTAACCTGTATATTTAAAAAAAAAAAAACAGCTTCAAAAAGGTACAGAGAAACAAACAACTGTTCCAAACATTTATCGAATTGACAAAATAAGCAGTGGAAAGAAATAAAATAAGAAAACAAAGGGAAGAAGGAGCAAAAAGCAAAAGAAATGTGTAAAAATGATATGATGCAAGTCCAATGTAGAATTAACGTATTTTTTAAAAATCAAACACCACTTTGCATCAATTGATGGATTAAGAATGGAGTTTAACCCCCAGTATCTGAGAAACTACATCAAAAGAGACTCCAACTCACTAGTCAAAGGACAGTGAGACACAGAGACGATATCCCATAATCAAAATGCACAATTATTAATACAGTAAGAATCTCCCTATCTCCTGCAAAAAATAAAATAAATAAATACATAAATGAAAACATGGCGGTATAAAGAATAGTGTTCCGTCACATTTGTTTGGCATTTCATTGCAACAAACTAACAATATCAAAGAAAAACTAAATCGTGGTCCCCAAAGAGATATAAACCAGATCATAACCTGATGGCTACTCATGTCAAAATGACTCCCTTATTATTCCATATCGAGACATTTAAAAACCAGAGATAAATAAACCAAATACGTATTATATACTTATTACATAAGTGAAAAGAAGATAAACATCTGTTCTTGAAAGTGCTCATATGTAGAGGAGATGGCAGGTGTGGAAATAACGCAGAGAAAAAACGCTCCACTTCCGGATCACGTACTATGGGTTACACTTTTTGTACTGACATTAGTAGCCTGCTTAAAGGCGGCAATCAAAAAGTAAATGTCTTGTAGCTCACAAACAGGACTGCCTGTTCCTGCATTGCCTACTGCAGATTTTTCCAGTAACACAAAACCTGACCCGACAGCTGCACCTGTGGACCTGTGGTTCTGTGGACCTGTGGTTCTATGCAGGAGAAGATGGAACAAGAACCATTCAGGCCTTCCCAAGAACAAATGCTACAAATGGGCTCTTCCTTTGTAAAACCTGTTGTTGAAGTTTACAACTCCAACTACTGTTGGTTTTAAACTGGTCCTAAAAGAGAACAATGTAGGTTAAGTCCAATACTGCCCCAAATGTAAAAGCTCGTTTTTGGTTGATATTGTTTGACACATTGTGCTGATACTTCTAAGACTGAGAACAACGCTGGAAACATCAATGATGGCTGAAGAAAGAAAGAAAAAAAACCCAAAAACAAAGAAAAGTGTCAAAATGTGGGGGGTGGGCAGGGTTGTGATCTTTTGGGTGTTTTGGAAAACAACTTGACACCTTCACTTTCATGTAGAATTCAAATGCTGGCCAGTCCTTTGCCAGCAATCCTATGATAAAATGCTTCACTTTGAACCTTACGCCCCCTGGAGACCACCCTTGTGTCAGCTAGCGCGGCAATGCCTCCACGCATATCTGCTCATCGCTAATCTCATCTAGCATCTGCATGTCCACCGGGCTGCAGACGTCACCGTCGTACACTTCTGCACCCATCATGTCCTCCAGACCTCCCAGTTTGGACTTGGGGAAGCCGTGCTGCTCTGATGGGGACGTGCTCTCCACGGACTCCAGGTCCTCGATGCCAGCGCGATAGTGGATCATTAGCAGAGTCAAGGCCTGAAGTCGCTCGCCGGACTTAGCCAGATCCGATGTGATGAGGGCCTTGCGTCTCGCATCGCTGGTTTCCCGTTCTTCGGAAATCAGGGCGTTGTTGTTCTCCAGCTCCTGGTCGATCTCCTGCTGGAGCTTGTCCAGCATCAGCTCGAGCTTCTGCGAACGCTCCTCCGTAGGGAGGCCGCGGTACAGGTCTCGCCCAATCTCCTTCACCGCGATGAACACGCTGTCGTCCAAACCTCCCTCTTTGCGGGCCAGTTTCGTGCCGCCACCAGCAACCGGGGGCTGCTTCGAAGGACTCGCCCCAACATACGTCTCTGTGTCGCTGCTCTCGTTGTCCGAAGTGTTGGGTGTGTGTTTCGGAGACGGCTCCGCCGGTCCGGGTCCCACCTCCGATACCTGCTCCGACAGTCGGGCTTTGGGTACTTGCCTGAGGCTAAGCAGGCGCGAGCTGGTGTTGATGATGTGACGCGTCAGGCCGGTGGTCGCCCGGTTGATGGTGGACTTGGCCTCCGGGTCCGTGCTGCGCCGGTCAGCGGTCGCCAAGCAGAGCGGATACTCGGCGAGACACTTCTCCTGGCACTTCTTGTGACACACGTAGGCACAGACTATGCACTGTGACGCAGCCTTGGTCCACACCTTCTTCTTGCAGTATTCACACCATGTGGGATTCTGGAACTGCGTGTCGTGGAAGTTGTGCCGAACCTCGCTGATCTGCATGTTACTGTAGCTCAGATCGTCCCGCGTTACAGCTGGGGCCGGGTCTCGTTCCCGCTCACGTTCCTTTAGTTCCTCGTCCTGGAAGCTCCCCTCGCGCTCAGTAAGCCCACTCGACAGGTCCGACTCACCCTCTTCCAGGTAGATGAAGTTGAGGGTGATGTCTCCGTAGCACAGCTTCTCGTTGAAGCCCTTGTGCGTGCTCAGATTGCGCAGGGCAGTACGACTGACACTGGCTCTGGGTTCTGGGGCACACAGACGAAAGGTGCTCTGGTATTCTGCAGAGGATGTGGATAAACACTCCAGGGCTATATGCTCCAAATGCAAGCTCACATGTCCCAAGCATAGTAACCCACCCAGCTTAAAGGGATCCTTGCACCAGAGTGCAACGTTAAGGTATTTATGGTCGTTTTCCACATCGAACACTACTGAGGATCTGTTCCAGGAAGCGTATGTGTTCTCAAACATCGCCTCAGCGGACTGCCAGAAACTATGCTCGTCCACGCTGTCTGGTCTAGTAGAGGTGCTTTCGACAATTTTGTCTTTGGCTGAATCTTGCTTACTGGTTACAGGAGCTGCTGAGACTTCATCTGTGGCCTCTGGAGGTTTGCTGATTGGCTTTGGCTCCTGGGCCTTTATGGGAGTTTTCTCAGATTTGTCTCCGTTGCTTGCAGTTGGTGGGATTCTTTCTGGACTTTTCTCAACTGCCGAGTCATTTCCTTCCAATACATTCTGAGATTCAGACGAAGCTGATGTCACTTTTATGTGGGGCCTGGGCGGTACAGGGGGACGAGCAGGTGGAGGAGGAGGGGGCACTGTTGGTCTCGGGGGTGGTTCAGCTGGTTCCGAACTCTGGTGAGGCAACGGCTTTGGTGATTCTTTAGGTTGGGGTTTAAGCGGGGATTGAAGGCCAGCCAGGTTGAGCTTACGGTTGAGGATTGGGGAGATAGTGCCCAGCGGCTTGGAGGCCAAGGTGGCCACAGTCTTTTTAGGACTTTGGTTAACGGAGAGTAAGGAATCTTTAGCTTCTACATTGGAAGAAGATCCAGCTGGTTTGGACTCCATTATGAGTTCCTCAAACTCGGAGTCATTGTCTTTGCTATCAGATATGTCCATGGTGGTAATGTGGGCTGGGTCTTCCTCATAACCACCGGCAGGGGCGAATCCAGGATCTTCCAGTGGGTTTAGGGTCTCAGGGAGGGGTCCTAAACCCATGGCTGGGACTTGGTGTTTGACTGGCCTCTCGTAGAGGACAACCACTTTATCTCCAGCTTGCTTCAACAGCTTTACAACTTGGACAGATGATGTTACTTTGACTCCTGTACAAACATAAACAGAGAGATTTATTACTGATGACAAAATGAGAATATTTTTTCTTTTACGATTAAGATGAGTGTTTCGCACAATTCATATCAATCCCCAATAAGTGGCTCCTCTAAACAGTGCTCAGCAAAATTACTTCTCCCATAAGGTATACCTACTTAATGTTCCATAATAACATGACCTTGGACAATGTGGGATTTATTTATGATGGTGAATTCTGTGCAGTTGTGCAGTGACACTGACCTCCAATAGCAATGAGGCGGTCCCCTTTCTGCAGGTCGGCCTGGGCGGCAGGAGAATTGGAGGTTACGGTCTCGATGCTCACATGCACCGCGTCACCGTCGGAGGCTGGAAGATGCCGGAACGTCATCCCAACACTACCGTTTGGCCCCTTAATGACCTCGGTCTGCAAAACACGGAGGATAACGACACATGAAAATCAACATTGACCACAAAAAGTTAGCTGGCCCAATACGGAGTGAGCCTTAGCCGTACGGAGTGAGCCTTAGCCAAGGAGAAAAATCAGCAATGTGATTTTGGTGGGTGTTTGTTGTGTGTTTTGCACTGCAGTAAACTAGGGGTAAATGATTAATCAAAGCATGCTAAGCAATTTATAATACTTTGTACAATAATCAAAATGTGTGGTTACTATGTTGTAAAACTACTGTTAAAAAAAAGCTTTGAAATACTGTTATACGGCTATTTATCATAATTAGTATGAAACAAAGGTTTTTTTTTTTTTGTACACCTACATGACAGCACCAGCGGTTAAAGACCTACCAGCGGGTGGGCAGCAGACAGCACTGAACTATAATTAGAGGGGGAGTATTCAGATTCTGAAGGCTACACGGCAGTCATCACTCTCAACATAAAGCAGCCTTTCCTACCACATCCAAGAGCTTTCATCACCATAAAACAATGAACTGAGAGAGAGAGAGAGAGAGAGAGAGAGAGAGAGAGAGAGAGAGAGAGAGAGAGAGAGAGGCAGCTCTGCAATTAAAGCCAAACCCCCCCGGCTAGCAGGGCTCTCTGCGTAAGCTCCGCCCACTGATTGAGTCTCAGCTCTGTTGCACCTGCACGTCCTTCTGCTTCAACCTGCTCAGACCTTGCAAAAGTGAGCAGGTCCAAACTGAGAAATACCAGTCATGGGCAGAGTAGCACCAGTCACGGGCAGAGTAGCGCCAGTCGCGCGCAGTGTAGGCGCCAGTCGCGCGCAGTGTAGCGCCAGTCGCGCGCAGTGTAGCGCCAGTCGCGCGCAGTGTAGCGCCAGTCGCGCGCAGTGTAGTGCCAGTCACGCACAAATACCAGTCACACGCACAGAGAAATACCAGTCACACTTTTAGCAGAGGCATCTTGTCTGGAAGAATCAACCACTGACAAAGACTGTGTGGTGGTGAATCCAATTTGCACTAATGCATAAAGTTCACATTAACTACTAAAGTGCACATCCCTGTATACACCTGTACAGCCATGTTAGCATTTACATGTAACTTAGTGCTTCTGTGAGCCCAAAGCAAATCAATGAAAGTTGTCCATAATGAGGCCCACTTGTCCAACTCGTCATACTTCTCTCTTCCGCCCTCGTTCACTCTCTCGTTCCCACGTCGTTCTTTTTTTTTTCCCCACTCTTTTTGTGGTGCATATAAAAGACATGTCCCTGATGCCTGCTCGGAGATGGATGACTGTAATTTTGTTGCTGTCATTTGTTATAATCTTGAGAAGGGCACTGATCGAGTTAAACAGGGAGTCAAGAACCAAGCAATTTACACACGGCAGCAGGCAGCACGAACGGACGGGCACCAGGCTCTGATCAATCACTCAAAGAACCTTCTAGAACTTTTTCGGAGTTCTTAGAATGCAACAGATAACAACTACAAAAGGTTGAAGGGGTCAAATGGAAGCACCGTTTATCCAATCAGGTTCATCGCAAAACCACGTTGTTGATCTAAATGGGAAATCCATTATTTTTTATTAGAGATATAACTGATCGTTTAAATAATAACCCGAAGAAATAACCTTAAATGTAATGCTTCATTATTTCTGGCAATACTGTTCACCACAAACTAGAGCTCATGGCCAGAGAAAATATTCTGTTTATAATGTTCAATGGCTGCACATGAATAAAAGTCAAACTGATAACACACACACACACACACGTAACTAAAATGTCAACTAATTCTGTGTGTAAACACAGTGAAAGTAAGTTTAACAAACAACATTTGCAGAAGCACATTAAGAGGCAGGAGCATTCTTGCTCCACAGGCCCTGAGCTCCTCCACGCATCACCTGGTCCATCTGGAGTAACTGGGGTACTGGGGTGGACATGATTCTTCAGTCTGCGCTGCTGTGCAAACTACAACCAGAGCACCCAGAGCCCCTTTCCCAAGAGGAGAGGGCAGGGCGGGAGGCCGTGACGAGCTCATTTAAAGCCTTTATTCCTTCACTACTACACGATGTACACGGACCACCACAGTGTACACAAACTACCAGTGTACACAAACTACACTAGGTGTACACAAACTACACTAGGTGTACACACAACTTAGCACAATTAAACTATTTTGGTGTGGTCTAAGCACAACAGCCTGAGGTAAAATAAATAAATAAATAAATAAATAAATCATAAAGAAATTGAATCAAACTTGCTTTTTATAAAAATTTTATAAAAGTCGGACAGGTTCTGACAGACCAGCGATCATATACACCACCCAGTGTTAAAAAAAAATATGACAAATGAAACGACATCTGCGGGCTATGGAATTGCTATTTTTACGGCACCCAGTTTTATATAGAATGTAATATGTACTGTTCATAAACTCCATATGTTTTCAGGTAGAGTGGGCCTACTGGTCATCAATATTTTATTGTTATGCTCAATAACTATAAGTTCAGGTCAATAAAGTTGTTTGGAAATTTGTTTTTGTATATATTGCACATACAAACAATAATATTCTGTAACTGGTTAATAAATGTTTCATTTTGTGCAAGTGTATATAATGACTATTACACCATTTATATTTTAGTCAACTAAATTCTTTTGATAATTAGTCGACTAAAACTAGACTAAGACTAAAAACAAATCCAATGACTAAATAATGACTAAAACTAAATGACATTTTAGTCAAAAGACTAAGACTAAAACTAAATAAAAAATTGTTGTCAAAATTAACACTGACACCACCACAAAAGAAAACACAGTTGCCTCAAATTTGAATAGACATACACATATACATATGTAAATAAGTGAATGAATATATAATGAAAGTTTTTATTGTTCATGTCTCTGCTGAATATATTATAGTGAACACAGTCAGTCTCTTTGTGTCTGCTGTCGCTGAAATTAAGGAAGAAAAGGCTGTGATCTAAGCAGCACCGTCATCTGCCTTTACTGCACAGAGCTTTATTCAAACATCACCATGAGATCAAAGCCAAATGTGTGTATGCAGACAGGCAGGCAGTGTGAATCTCTCAGTTTTACTTATGGGGGGTTCGCATGATCCCCTCAGCTTTTCTTACGGGGTTCACATGAGCCCCTCAGCTTTGCTTAGGGGGGTTCACGTGATCCCCTCTGAATTGCTCACACAAGCCCATGTTAGTCGCTCCGTTTGGTTAACTTTGGCATCTAACGTGTCCCTCAGATGCCGAGGAGGAACCAGAAGCGTCAGACACTGTGTGTCCAGATCGAGGCACCTTTTGTACCTTCAGTATGTCGGCGAGGGTGCATGTCAGAGGTCTACAGGTTCACTACTGGCTGGACTCGAAGGGTGTGCCCTTGTTCTAAAGGGCTGTAGGTTCACTACTGGCTGGACTCGAAGGGTGTGCCCTTGTAGGGCTGTCGCGATAACCGCAGTATAGCAATACCGCGCTATTGACGAGAAAATCGCAACGTACGGGAATTAACCGCAACAACCGCAATATTTGTGTTTTTTCCCATGCGAGGGGAAAGTGCCTGAGCAAGAGTTAAAGTCATTTTCCCATCAACCCCCTGTTATCATCCGGTGCGGCTGATCAACAATCCGTCTCCTTTTTTCAAAGATGGAAACTACGGCAGATGCTCTGGTCAAAAAACAAAACGCGACTTCGCCGGTTTGAGAGCATTTCGGGTTCAAGTCAAATCCACGCAGATCCACTCGCCTGGTGGCGCGTCAATGAGGCTAGATTTCCTCTGCTCTGCAAACTTGCCCGCAAATACATGTGCATTTGTGCAACAAGCACACCATCAGAGCGAGTTTTTAGTACTGCCGGGAATATTGTTAGCCCTTTCCGCTCCTCACTGAAACCACATAAGGTGAATATGTTGGTTTTCTTAGCGCGCAACAGGGACGTGACAACTCAGGTTTAAGCTGAGACGTTATTCTTCTGGTTAAGGAAAGATTTCGTTTTATTGATTTATTTATTAAATTCTCTTTTTGTGTTTAAAATCTCGTTTAAAATATTTACCCTACACTTTTAAGAAAGCGAAAGAGCATGGGTTCTTACTGCATCTCATTTGACTTCTGTGTTCTCTATTTGACAATAAACACATATTTAACTGCTCTTAAAACTGTGTCTTCTTTGCAATTTAAAAACAATAAGAACCCCTTTACAATAAAAACAATAAAACAATTATATAGCTCTAAAATTAAGATTTTAGACGACAAATGACGCATATCGCGTCATACCGCATATCGCGGTGTTGAGCCACCATAAATAACCGCAGGGGAAATTCTTTCACCGCGACAGCCCTATGCCCTTGTTCTAAAGAACTGTAGGTTCACTACTGGCTGGACTCGAAGGGTGTGCCCTTGTTCTAGAGAGCTGTAGGTTCACTACTGGCTGGACTCGAAGGGCTTGCGTTTGTTCTAGAGAGCTGTAGGTTCACTACTGGCTGGACTCGAAGGGTGTGCCCTTGTTCTAAAGAGCTGTAGGTTCACTACTGGCTGGACTCGAAGGGTGTGCCCTTGTTCTAAAGGGCTGCAGGTTCACTATTGGTTGGACTCGAAGGGTGTGCCCTTGTTCTAAAGAGCTGTAGGTTCACTACTGGCTGGACTCGAAGGGCTTGCGTTTGTTCTAGAGAGCTGTAGGTTCACTATTGGCTGAACTCGAAGGGTGTGCCCTTGTTCTAAAGGGCTGCAGGTTCACTATTGGCTGGACTCGAAGGGTGTGCCCTTGTTCTAAAGAGCTGTAGGTTCAACACTTCATGGCCTTGCTCTTACTAAGGTTCAGCTAAGGTCAGGTTACGAAGGTCAGTTCAGGGCACTTACAACACACTCAGGTCAGGGCGTTTACAAGGCACAATTGTTTTGAGTGTAATATTGATAGGCAATACTGAAATAATGATTAACAACTAATACACTCCCCCCCCCCCCCCCCCCCCCCACACACACACACACACACACACACACCCCTCTACCTCCACCTTCTCATCCTACCCCCCCCCCCCCCCCACACACACACACACACACACACACCCCTCTACCTCCACCTTCTCATCCTCCCCCCCCCCCCCCCCCCACACACACACACACACCCCTCTACCTCCACCTTCTCATCCTCCCACCCCCCCCCCACACACACACACACACACACACACACACACACACACACACACCACCCTCTACCTCCACCTTCTCATCCCCCCCCCCCACACACACACACACACACACACACACACACCCCTCTACCTCCACCTTCTCATCCTCCCACCCCCCCCCCACACACACACACACACACACACCCCCCTCTACCTCCACCTTCTCATCCTCCCCCCCCCCCCCACACACACACACACACACACACACACACACCCCTCTACCTCCACCTTCTCATCCCCCCCCCCACACACACACACACACCCCTCTACCTCCACCTTCTCATCCTCCCACCCCCCCCCCCACACACACACACACACACACACACACACCCCTCTACCTCCACCTTCTCATCCTCCCACCCCCCCCCCCCCCCACACACACACACACACACACACACACACACACACACCCCTCTACCTCCACCTTCTCATCCTCCCCCCCCACAAACGGAAGAAAAATTTGAGAGGTATTTTCCTGCCAGTGACAAGAGCAACAATCACGACCGATTTAAGAGGCTGAGCAGCGTCTGCAGGATAATCACACACCACAAGAAGTGTGTGTGTGTGTGTGTGTGTGTGTGTGTGTGTGTGTGTGTGTGTGTGTGTGTGAGATAAATGTGCGTAAGCGGATGTTGACATGGCTCTGGCTGGATCGTGATGATGGTGTCCAAACGTCAATTTATGTTTCACCTCACACACACACACACACACACACACACACACACACACTACCTGGCTTTTGTCCTCGGTCTGTCTCTCCCAGACACACGCATGCATGCACACGCAGCTGAACACCCACCACTTACACCGTCTCCTTCTCCTGTAACTGAACAACAACGTTGCCTTTAAACAACAACGTTGCCTTTAAACAACAACGTTGCCTTTAAACAACAACGTTGCCTTTAAGGGAACTCTGCACTCTGCTCAATGCTGCCTTTAATGCACTTTCAGTTTACTGACCTCCCGTCCTCACAACAATATCACTCATACTCATACACTCACAACATCGAGCACACATTTATCATCAACCTCATGCTTGGCTGGGCTGACACTGCCTCTTAACAGAAGGCAGAAACCATCATTTGTGTGTGTGTGTGTGCACACAGAGAAACAGGCTGGGACTCAGAGATGTACAAATTACCTTCAAGAGACAGAGAGAGCAGACACACTATACATCATCTTTTCTCTATCTCACACACACACACACACACACACACACACACGCGCGCACACGCGCACACACGCACACACGCACACACGCACCTAGTGTATGCAGTACATTACGTACATGAGGCTAGCCATGACTGTGTATACGTGAGCAGTCAAACACACAGACATCTGGAAGTGTGTGTTTGCTAGCATGTAGCTCGAGAAACTGCATGTGGGGGCGTGTACACTAGGTGTGTTTATATGTGGGGGCGTGTACACTAGGTGTGTTTATATGTGGGAGCGTGTGCACTATGTGTGTTTATATGTGGGAGCGTGTGCACTATGTGTGTTTATATGTGGGGGCGTGTGCACTATGTGTGTTTATATGTGGGGGCGTGTGCACTATGTGTGTTTATATGTGGGGGCGTGTGCACTATGTGTGTTTATATGTGGGGGCGTGTGCACTAGGTGTGTTTATATGTGGGGGCGTGTGCACTAGGTGTGTTTATATGTGGGGGCGTGTGCACTATGTGTGTTTATATGTGGGGGCGTGTGCACTAGGTGTGTTTATATGTGGGAGTGTGTGCACTAGGTTTGCCCCGCTCAGTGTTACACCCGCTGAGGAGACTCTGGTCATAGGAGACTCTATAGTCCGACACGTGAAAGTCGCTATTCCTGTAGGGGCACCAGCGGTTACAGTCAGCTGTTTACCGGGAGCCAGAGCGCCGGACATTAGTGGCAACCTTAGACCGTTAGCCCATAAACGATTCTCTAGGATAGTTATACATGTAGGGGCCAACGATATACGTCTGCGGCAGTCAGAAGTGACTAAGGCTAATGTTAAAGAGGTGGTTAAATTAGCCCAGACGATGTCCGATGCCGTAATCTGCTCTGGCCCCATCCCAATGCGGCGCGGTGATGAGCAGTACAGCAGGCTCACGTCGCTAAACCGCTGGATGTCCAAGTGGTGCTCCGAAAATCAAGTGGGCTTTATTGATAATTGGAAAGATTTCGAGGGCAAGCCTGGTCTTTTAGGCAGGGACGGTGTCCACCCCACCCGGGATGGCGCTGCCCTGTTATCTTGCAGCATAGCCCGTAGTCTTTTAGTTAGTGGGCAGTGTAGTACTAGGAGCTGCTGACTAACCAGAGTCGCGACCAGGCCGCAGACTAACGGGCTAAACCGTCTGTCTGCGAGCTGCTTAGAGGCGTCACCAAGATCCCATAGGATTGAGACTGTGTCTGTGCCCCGGGTTAAATTAAATCATAAGAAAATAGTCCGTCCTAAGTTTTTAACTAATATTCAAACTTCACATCCAATTATTACCTATATGACCGATCTGAAAATTGGATTAATTAATATTCGATCACTCAACTCTAAAGCAGTTTTTATGAATGAACTTATAACTGACCAGAAAATTGTCCTAAAAAAAAGAAAAAAATAATTAGTATTAAAAGAAATCCTAGATTTTAAAAGTATTAAAAAGAAATCCTAGATTTCTTTTTAATACTATTTCCAAACTTACAAAAAATCAAGCAGGCGCAGAACCTCAGATTCCAGTAAACCTCACTAGTAATGTATTTATAGATTTCTTTGATAATAAAATAGAGAATATTAGACAAAATATAAAACCTTTTATTAGTAATACAACTGATATGTCATCTGGTTTGGTTGACATCGATTTAAATCGCATACTGGGAGAAAAACTTGATGCTTTTCATCCACTCCCACAATCAGAATTAGAGAAAATAATTTCTTCCTTAAATTGTGCTACCTGCACACTAGACTCTGTTCCATCAAAGTTATTAAAAGAGGTATTACCAGCGGTAACTGAACCTCTTCTAACTATAGTTAACTCATCCATTACAATAGGTCACATGCCCAAATCATGTAAATTAGCAGTTATTAAACCTCTAATTAAGAAACCAAATCTTGATCCTACTGTACTATCTAATTATAGACCCATTTCAAACACATCATTTATATCTAAGATCATAGAAAAAGCTGTTGCCCAGCAATTATGCCTATATCTGCATAGGCATCACATATTTGAAAAGTTCCAATCTGGTTTTAGGCCCCATCACAGTACTGAAACAGCATTAGTTAAAGTAACAAATGACCTCCTCCTTGCTTCAGATCAAGGTTATGTATCGCTGTTAGTGCTTCTTGATCTTAGTGCAGCTTTCGACACAATTGATCATAGGATCTTGCTAGAAAGGTTAGAACGCTGGGTTGGAGTCTCTGGCACAGCCCTTTCATGGTTTCATTCTTACTTAACAAATCGCTATCAGTTTGTAGAGCTCAATAATATTCCATCCAAACGTACAAAAGTTAAATATGGGATCCCGCAAGGCTCCATTCTAGGACCACTATTATTTACATTATATATGCTACCATTGGGCACAGTTATAAACAAACATGGTGTCAATTTTCACTGCTATGCAGATGACACTCAACTTTACATATCAGCCAAACCTGATGACAAACTCAGTTTAAGAAAAATTGAGGCCTGTGTAAAAGATATTAAATGCTGGATGTCTCTAAACTTCCTCCAACTTAATGAGGACAAAACAGAAGTTCTTCTTCTGGGCCCTAAGGCCTCAAAACAGAAAATTCCAGATCTAATGCTTAATCTCGCAGGCTACCCCATTACACCTGGCACAGTAGCCAAAAACCTAGGCGTCATACTCGACTCTGACCTATCATTTGATAAATACATAGATAATACTACTAGGATAGCTTTTCTACATCTCCGTAACATTGCTAAATTAAGAAATGCATTATCACAGGATGATGCGGAAAAATTGATGCACGCCTTTGTTAGCTCTAGATTAGACTACTGCAATGCACTACTGTCAGGATGTTCAAATAGGAATCTAAATAAACTTCAAATAGTTCAAAATGCCGCAGCCAGGGTTCTGACCAGAACTAGAAAATTTCAGCATATCAGTCCAGTCCTATCAGCCCTGCATTGGCTCCCAGTTAAATTCCGTATTTGACTTTAAAATTCTTTTATTAACTTATAAAGCATTGCACGGGCTTGCTCCTGAGTACCTTCAGGAACTTATTTCCTATTACGAACCCCCACGCCCACTAAGATCACAGGGTGCTGGTCTTTTATTAGTTCCAAAAATTAATAAGGTAACAGCAGGGGGAAGAGCCTTTTCTTGTAAGGCCCCCCAGCTTTGGAATAATCTTCCTAAATGCGTCCGGGACTCCGACACAGTCACAATCTTTAAGTCTAGGTTGAAAACCCACTTATTTAGTTTAGCGTTTGATAATTAATATCCCCCTTAGATAAAAGTACAGATCCAGGGGTTCATAGACAAAGGGTTTTATGGTAGACTGGGGCGCTGGTGCTGTCGTCCTGTCACTGCTCGTGGTCACTCAAGTTTGGTGACCGGTGTCGGCCAGAGGAGGATGGGTTCCCCCCCTGAGTCTTGGTTCCTCTCAAGGTTTCTTCCTCATGCAAAAAACTAGGGAGTTTTTCCTTGCCACTGTCGCCCTTGGCTTGCTCACTGGGGGCTAGGACTCGGCACTTGTAAAGCTGCTTTGTGACAACAACTGTTGTAAAAAGCGCTATATAAATAAAATTTGATTGATTGATTGATTGACTAGGTGTGTTTATATGTGGGAGTGTGTACACTAGGTGTGTTTATATGTGGGAGTGTGTACACTAGGTGTGTTTATATGTGGGAGTGTGTACACTAGGTGTGTTTATATGTGGGAGTGTGTACACTAGGTGTGTTTATATGTGGGGGCGTGTACACTAGGTGTGTTTATATGTGGGGGCGTGTACACTAGGTGTGTTTATATGTGGGGGCGTGTACACTAGGTGTGTTTATATGTGGGGGCGTGTACACTAGGTGTGTTTATATGTGGGGGCGTGTACACTAGGTGTGTTTATATGTGGGGGCGTGTACACTAGGTGTGTTTATATGTGGGGGCGTGTACACTAGGTGTGTTTATATGTGGGGGCGTGTACACTAGGTGTGTTTATATGTGGGGGCGTGTACACTAGGTGTGTTTATATGTGAGGGCGTGTACACTAGGTGTGTTTATATGTGGGGGCGTGTACACTAGGTGTGTTTATATGTGGGGTGTGTACACTAGGTGTGTTTATATGTGAGGGCGTGTACACTAGGTGTGTTTATATGTGGGAGTGTGTACACTAGGTGTGTTTATATGTGGGAGTGTGTACACTAGGTGTGTTTATATGTGGGAGTGTGTACACTAGGTGTGTTTATATGTGGGAGTGTGTACACTAGGTGTGTTTATATGTGGGGGTGTGTACACTAGCAGGCCCGTAGCCACCCTTCGATCCCCCCCCCCCCCCCCCCCCCAATCTAATCTCACTAGTGATTTTGAAAAGTTGGCAACCTTGCTTAAAATTAATAATATGTTTAAATTAGTGGTGGGCCGTTAACGGTGTTCGTTAATTTGATACTCCTATCGGGCGATATAAAAATTATCTCCGTTAATCTATTCTGGGTTGGGAACTGGGTCAAACTGGGTAAGCAAACTATGATGACTTTCAACTTGATAGTTTAGCTCGGCTGTATTCCTAACCAAATTGCACAGTAGGGGCGAGAACGAGTTTTCAAACCTGTGAATTACAAATCGTACGTGTGTTTACATGGATGCAGCCACGAAGTCGCCAGGTTTGCTTCATGGAAAATTCATTTTTAGGAACGTAAAGTGTTACCGGAGCGGAGCTCGGAGCGGTCGTTTTCTGCATGGTCCTAGCGCTAGATTCGTCGCTATTTAAATATTTCTTTTTAACCATTAAAACTGCAGAGGACCAAAACCGGCTTTTGAAAAAGTCCCCCCCAAATTACGTCCGTGAGGTTAAATGTACTAAATGTTGGCTTACATTTCAAATATCATGTTTAGCTGAATAAACATGTTATCAACCCCTTTTAATGTACAGTATGTAGGCTTACAAATTCATGTTTAACTGAATAAACCATTGAACATGAGTAGCTTACATTTTAATGAGCATGTTTTTTTTCTTCAAGTATCAAAGTAGAACAGCTTCCTCAAGCGGTCATTGATGCATTTTGGAAACAGGAGATGAGCCCCTGGTCTAATGCACCCTCTGTATTAAGAAACCCTATCTCAAAAACTGACTGTCATTACTTGGGTAGCACGCATATGAGCCATTTTAATATAGATTAATCTAGATTAATTTCAAGATTTCAGTGAGATTAATCTAGATTAAAAAAATTAATCTATGCCCACCCCTAGTTAAAAATAAAAGGTTTGAAGTGCGCTCGTGTATTTAGGGGGCATTGGAGTAGAGAGCCAAAGGAAGTGCACTTTTGGGGGAAAAGATCCCCCCCCATCACAATGCTGGCTACGGGTCTGACTAGGTGTGTTTATATGTGGGGGTGTGTACACTAGGTGCGTTTTGTGTATGCATGCCCACGTGCTACTTATCATGGTGACAGACATTCATTGAAGCCATTGTGTGAAGGGGACAGTTCCTGTGTGTGGACACCTGTTGCTGGTGAAGTAACTGTGTCCAACTCCACCCATCAACTCTTTCCTGTCTCATCACTCCATCTCTCCGCCTCCACTCCCCCATCCACCATCTATCCGAGAGATTAGGATCTGGGGGTGTTTACTTCACAGAACTGTGGACACAGTCATAATCTCCCAACTTCCACTGTGATGATTAAAAAAAAGAAGATAAACACCTGCACACACCTTTAACCGTGGCAGATACCACTGAGGCTGCAAAGATCTAACCACAGACCGTTAAAGCTGTGGCGAAGTCGAACGTATTCGTGACCCAACATCGGATAAACAAGTGTGAACGTTAGAATAGCTTCACTACCGTAGACGAGAGTGCTAAGACACTGATGAAGCTGATAAAGAGCTCCGTCAGCACTGACCAAACAAACCGCTCTGGGAAATAGAGTCGTTTAACACACATGACCAGAAAGGCCTTGAGAACCGTCCAGATGGACAGACCTTCATGACGAGGTTTCTGCATCATCAACAGTAGCACAGGGAGAAGCTGGAGTTGATGCCCTTTGGGTTCATACTGCATTACTTATCAGGGGTGCTCTGGGGTATTAGAGGTGCTCTGGTGGTATTAGGGGGGTGCTCTGGTGGTATCAGATGGGCACTGGTGGTATTAGGGGGGTGCTCTGGTGGTATTAGGGGGGTGCTCTGGGGTATTAAGGGGGTGCTCTGGGGTATTAGGGGTACTCTGGGGTGGATGTGGAGATGATGTTTACTGAATGCTCAAATCTTGCCATTTGTTCCTGTTATTTGCAGGTTTAGCTGAGCTACAGAGACAATGTAACGAGTTTAAGATCGACTGCAAGTACACACACACACGCGCATACACTGACATGGGCACACCCACACACTGACACACGCACACACAGGCACACTGACACACGCACACGCACTGCTCACTTGTTCTTGTGCTGCTGACGAGCACCCTCTCTCTCTCACACACACACACACACACACACACACACACACACACACACAGGCATGCGCACGCACACATGCACACAGAAGGTTATGTGGCATGATACATACGTGATGCGTTACACTGGCATGTTTTACAGTGACATGCAAAGCTGCGTTTAACTGGACACAAAAGACAGGGAGAAACACTCGGACAACACAGGACCAGTGAAGGTCTGGCACCTGATCACAAAACAACCTAGTTAACAACTGATAATTAGCACAGCGCTGTTCACTATCGTCAGCTACAGTCAGCAACACCTCCCTCAGCTACAGTCAGCAACACCTCCGTCAGCTACAGTCAGCAACACCTCCGTCAGCTACAGTCAGCAACTCCTCCGTCAGCTACAGTCAGCAACTCCTCCGTCAGCTACAGTCAGCAACTCCTCCGTCAGCTACAGTCAGCAACTCCTCCGTCAGCTACAGTCAGCAACTCCTCCGTCAGCTACAGTCAGCAACACCTCCGTCAGCTACAGTCAGCACACCTCCGTCAGCTACAGTCAGCAACACCTCCGTCAGCTACAGTCAGCAACACCTCCGTCAGCTACAGTCAGCAACACCTCCGTCAGCTACAGTCAGCAACACCTCCGTCAGCTACAGTCAGCAACACCTCCGTTGCCTCACAAGCATGACGCATGCATGACAACCACATACACCCCCAACCTGCATCTCCATATGCCAACATACAGGCACGTGCACGCACACGCGCGCGCACACACACACACACACACACACACACACACACACACACACACTTTTCTCTCCCCAAGTGCACTGGACAGTAATCTAATCATCCAGCACATGTCAAAGAGATTAGTGTCTGAGTATAGGGTAGCCGTCCCCGCAGGGAATAAGCACAGACACGTAGAGATACACACACACACACACACACACACACAAACACACACACATATGCGAAGGTACATACACACAAACATATCAACTGACCAACAAAAAAGGCAAACAATAACTAAAGTGTGTGATTAGTGTGTTGTTTTATGTGTGTGTGTGTGTGTGTGTGTGTGTGTGTGTGTGTGTGTGTGGGGGGGGGGGGGGGGGTGTCTCAGACAGACTTAGATGAGTATCCTGACAGGAAGCACGAAGGGTTTCAGACCAACACTGGACAAGCACAGAACAGACAAACAGTTCAGGACCAGGATGTTGGAGCACGTGTGTGTGCAGCGAAAGGGAGTGGAACTGCACTAGTGTCTGAGCTCACCTGCACGCGCGCACACACACACACACACACACACACACACACACACACACACACACACACACACACACACACACAAGGAAGCCATAACCTTTGACCTGCGCCTCACTCTACTGGGCTCTCAGTCACACTTCTGGTCACTAGCCCAGGGTAATCTACGAGACGTGGGTGGGGTTTATAAAGCAGAAAGAATAACTCCATTACCTGAAACACCATGAACGCAAACAGAAAGGAAGTGAGGGGGGCTGGAACAGGAAGTGTGGACGTGTACCGCCACATGAAGCCTCCGGTGTCTGGCTCAGATCACACGCCACATTCGCTGATGTCATCACCGCCCTTTCTCCCAGAGAGCATAATTCAATCACTCGTTCCTCTCCTCCACCACATCCCTCCACCCTCATTAGCCAAACGGCCCGTGACCCGCGGAACACCACGACCCCCTTCCCCGCGAACACGCAACAAGCTACAGACGCACACACACGTGCAGAGGAGACAAGGCAGCACGGTCAGTAGAACGGGCCTTAGTCAGATACACCTATGATACGCTACAGTCTCCGGACAAACTGCCCGGGAAATGTCATTTTATGAAACGTTCCCACATGCGATGCCAAACGCTGTCTCTATCTGTCCGTCTGTCCTCATGTCTCACGTGTGCCTGGACAGCTCAACCACCACCGCGTGTTTACGGTGACGTGGTCCTGGTCGTCTTAATCACCAAAGCCAGACTGGCCAGCATCCTCTCCACCCAAGCACCGGGTTCATCACGACATCCACACATCTCAATTATCTCCCATTTTGATAGCCGTACCATGTTCATGTTCTATGATCTACGTGGTAATTTAACCGTTTCAAACACAGAAACGTTCATTTCAATATCATCCCTGAGCTGTGGGCGGATTCAGCCGGTTCAGTCTTGGTTCTTCTTGAGGTTTCTTCATCATCATCATCATCATCATCATCAGATGTTCCTCTTGACTTGCTTTCTCGATGCTTTGATCCAGACGTCTATACATCTGCTTCATGACAACAGCCATTGTAAAAAAGTGCTGTACAGATAAACTTTCATTGACTGACTGATTGATTAAACAATTCACACACTTGGCATTAGGGAGCCAAATATGCCAATAGTAGCCATCAAAGTGAAATCAATAAAAAAACAACCTTAATAAGTGAAACAACTGTGTTTACAACAACAGCGATTACTAATATGCGTACTAGTTTCATGCATCGATCATGTCTGCTAGTGAAAGAGCCATCTGAGCAGACGTCGGGGCAAATGAGAGAGCCCCCGTGGCCCCTGTCCGTGGCCCCTGCTCAGCCCTCAATATTTTAATTTTCATGTTGCCGATGTGCTTTTGTGATAGGAGGTCTCTTTTCATCAAGCATCAGACAAAGGGATGGGTTGTTATGGAGACAGAACTTAAAAAAAAACAAAACAGCCCCCTCTCATCTCTGTTCGGGGGCCGGAGAGATTCTACAGCTGTCAGCGTGTACGCCACCTCGCTCTTAACGTCCTGATTGTTGCTGGCGAGACGCACACAAATGTTCAGCCGTGGTGTTCAGAACCACCTCCATCTGGGCCGGAGGTCCTCAGGAGGCACAAGGAGGGAGAGTGTTGTCAGAAGACCAAAGTCACTCGAGGAAATACGGCACCCCTCAAAGCACTCCTGGCCCGAAATCATCTCACGTTATCACCCTGACATTTCGTTTGTCCGTTTCTGCCATACGAGACCCCAACTTGCCAGCCACTCAAAAGTGGAGCGAGGTAGACGGGAACAGCGGGGTAGACAGGTGGACAGACAGAAACAGCGCGGTAGACAGGTGGACAGACAGGCAGTGAAGAGGCAGATAATCAACAGGTGACATTTACTTTCAGATAATGACTGGAAATGTGGGAGACATACAGACACTTCCTGTGGTGGTTCTGATACCTGGACCGGAGTCATCGTGCTGAACCACTAGGAGAATGTAGGCAGAAGAAGGGAGGAGGACCAAATAACTGAGCAGAGTGGCAGAGACAGCGGCCTCAGGAAGCACTTCACCACAGACACCACCACTCACTTCACCACAGACACCACCACTCACTTCACCACAGACCACAACACACCACCACTCACATCACCACAGACACCACCACTCACATCACCACAGACACCACCACTCACTTCACCACAGACACCACCACTCACTTCACCACAGACACCACCACTCACTTCACCACAGACACCACCACTCACTTCACCACAGACACCACCACTCACTTCACCACAGACACCACCACTCACTTCACCACAGACACCACCACTCACTTCACCACAGACACCACCACTCACTTCACTACAGACCACAACACACCACCACAGACACCACCACTCACTTCACCACAGACACCACCACTCACTTCACCACAGACCACAACACACCACCACAGACACCACCACTCACTTCACCACAGACACCACCACTCACTTCACCACAGACACCACCACTCACTTCACCACAGACACCACCACTCACTTCACCACAGACACCACCACTCACTTCACCACAGACACCACCACTCACTTCACCACAGACACCACCACTCACTTCACCACAGACACCACCACTCACTTCACCACAGATACCACCACTCACTTCACCACAGACACCACCACTCACTTCACTACAGACCACAACACCACCACAAACACCACCACTCACTTCACCACAGACACCACCACAGACCACAACACACCACCACAGACACCACCACTCACATTATCACAGACACCACAGACCACAACACACCACCACAGACACCACCACTCACATTATCACAGACACCACAGACCACAACACACCACCACAGACACCACCACTCACATTATCACAGACACCACAGACCACAACACACCACCACAGACCACAACACAGACCACAACACACCACCACAGACACCACACCTCACTTCACCACTCACACCTCACTTCACCACAGACACACACCTCCACACTCACACCACAGGCACCACACACACCTCACCAGACACAAACACCTCAGTCCACCACAAACACACACCACCACTCACACCACAGACACCTCCACACACACCACCGAAGTCCACCACACACACCACCACAGTCCACCACACACACCACCACAGTCCACCACACACATTACCACAGTCCACCACACACATTACCACAGTCCACCACACACATTACCACAGTCCACCACACACATTACCACAGTCCACCACACACATTACCACAGTCCACCACACACATTACCACAGTCCACCACACACACACACACACACACACACACACACACCACAAATACCTCAATTCACCAGACACACACACACCTCAGTCCACCACAAACACACACCACCATTCACACCACAGACACCACCACACACACACACCACCGAAGTCCACCTCACACACCACCACAGTCCACCACACACACTACCACAGTCCACCACCACAGACACCACTGCCCAGTAATACTCATTATGGCAAACAACAACACCCACCAGAGCTCAATCTTAGACATCCAGCTGTTGTGCCCCCTACCCTATATCTCCCCGCCCACTACCCCATATCTCCCCGCCCACTACCCCATATCTCCCCGCCCACTACCCATCTCATCTCCCCAGCAGTGAGAGTTTGTTGGCCAGCATGCGGGAAACGCAATAAAGTCCAGAACAATGAGGTCTAGCTTCAGCACTGCAGTCTAATCAAAACATAACAGAGCAGAGAGAGAGACTAGGAGGCTAGGAGACAGAGAGGGACACAAAGACAGGGACAGAGAGAGGGACAGAGAGAGGGGGAGAGGAACTGAGAGACAGGGACAGAGAGAGGGGGTCAGAAGGAGCAGCATGTCCACCAGTGTCCCAGCAGCACCATGGACACCGTGGACCTCCCCAGCGCAGCACAGACGCATCAGGCTTCAGAACCAGAACAACGGCAGTTCATTTCACCAGTCATGAGTTTGGTAGAGCGATCAATATTTTCACCTTTAGAGAGCGAAGAGCTGAGCTTTGAACCCAAACCCAGAGTTTGGTTCCGAACATCACAGGCATGGGTTATATATGTGAGGACACAGTCAGACGTGTAAAGAGGTCAAAGGTGAACAAATACAGAATGCTAATGAAACACTAATGAAAACACATGGACCGCACACAAACAAGGAGATACACAGAGCATGTGCGGCTGTGAAGAAGAATAAGACCATCAGTCAGCAATCAGCAGGTGTGCAAACACACACACACACACACACACACACACACACAGTAATAAAACCCTCAACGTTGGTGTAATGGAAAAGAGCTAAATTTAACCCCATTGAATTATCCTGCCAGAATAAGGAGGGTGAGTGTGTGTGTGTGTGTGTGTGTGTATTGTTAACAGCGCCCTGTGTAAATAAGAGGAGTGTGTGTATTCATGTGTGTGATGTATTCTAAAACTGCATGATTGGTGTGAGACAACCTCCATTACCATCAGCCCTTACACATACACACACACACAAATGAAAGGTGACCAGTAGAGCTTTGTCTGGGGCAGAGCAGCTCAGCTCCAGGAGGTCAGAGGTCACACCGATAGCCCCTGGGGGAATTCCCATCTGTGCTCCTGGCCACGAGGGGCAACAGAGCACTGAGAAGCTGTGCTGGTGCTGCTGCCATGAACAACAGCACCACCTGCTGGAATGCAGAGGTCTCCACGTGTTTACCCCGTTCTACCTCCCGCACGCGCGTTTACCCCGTTCTACCTCCCCCACGCGCGTTTACCCCGTTCTACCTCCCCCACGCGCGTTTACCCCGTTCTACCTCCCCCACGCGCGTTTACCCCGTTCTACCTCCCCCACGCGCGTTTACCCCGTTCTACCTCCCCCACGCGCGTTTACCCCCGTTCTACCTCCCCCACACGCGTTTACCCCGTTCTACCTCCCCCACACGCGTTTACCCCGTTCTACCTCCCCCACACGCGTTTACCCCGTTCTACCTCCCCCACACGCGTTTACCCCGTTCTACCTCCCCCACACGCGTTTACCCCGTTCTACCTCCCACACACGTGTTTACCCCGTTCTACCTCCCACACACGTGTTTACCCCGTTCTACCTCCCACAAGCAGCAGCAGGAGGCGTTCACACTAAACCTAGAATATGTGAACACAACCTGGAAGTGTAAGCAGGCAGACACCCTGCGACCTGGAAGTGTAAACAGGCAGACACTCTACAACCTGGTTGCCAGGAAAAGCAGAGACCATGTTAGACACGTCACTGAACTGAAATAAAGACCAAATAAATACACATTTTCATATTTTGCCCGAAAAATCAATTAAGAGATTCCGTTTTAAAAACTCAAGAAACTAACAGTGTTCAGTTTCTTCGGGACTCTGATAAACTCGTCATTCTGCTCGGAGGAGATGAGGAGACCACCTCTCCTTCATGTTGCCATAGCAGTGAAGTGTGTCTCAGGTGTGCAGCACCTAAGGAACGTGACACACTGTGTGACACTAGTACCTTCCCATCATGCTCTTGGACATATACAGGAGAAACCCCGCCTTTACTGCACTACAGACCCCAGAACTGCACCCTAATGAGAGGAGATCACCTCACAGCAGCACAACTAGTGCTAGCAAAGCAGCACGTGCAGAGAGCTTGGAGAGCAGACCGTTATCAGGACATAAACATTATAATTAGGCCGAGTAACCGCGTCCCATCAGCGATTATTATTATTAGCATCGTCAGAGATCATTATATTATTTTAATTGCATTTTCATTTTAGTAATGCAGCTACAAATCGGTTATTGAATATGCTAATGCATATTCATTTTCTGAAATGGGATTTTCAATATTGCTTTGGCAATATTGTACCTTGCACAATATTGCCATCTTGACTTGACAGAGACAGAGACACAGAGAGAGAGAGAGAGAGAGAGTCAGATGGAGAGATAGAGACAGAGGAAGAGAGCTTTACTTTAGCCATTATTTACTTATGATACAGAGAGAGAGAGATGGGGAGACACATTGAGTGACCTTTCCCAGATGGTACAGTAATAATCCCCGTTTGAGACCTGCTGAGGACTCTGATTCCCAAAGTCTGGAAGGTTCTGATAAAACACACACACGCGCGCACACACACACACACACACACACACACATCTGCATCTGAATTGCCACGCTGTCCACACAACTGCAAATTCAGATACACACACGTCTCTCGCTCACTCACACAGCCCTATGCATAGGTACACCCAAACATGTGCCCCCCCCCACACACACACACACACACCAATTCGCAATAGAAAAGAAATTCAGTTTTGAATCATCAACTTAATGAATAATGGATAATCATACATTGTGCATATCACAAACCCTGGGGACACACACACACACACACACACACACACACACACACACACACACACACACACAAAGATCTGCTTAAAAGTAGTCCCATCTCGGGCTGTATGCACACGCACACACACACACACAAACCTTTTCATGTACACAAAGCCTATTGTGGCTGGTTTAATTAAGCTGTGAGGTGCCACTTTGCTGTGCATCTATCTGCCTGAATCAGGTTTTTCACCATAACCTCAATTCCAACCTCACGCTCCTTCACCACAACCTCAACTCCAACCCCACGCACCTTCACCACAACCTCAACCTCAACCTCACGCTCCTTCACCACAACCTCAACCTCGCGCACCTTCACCACAACCTCGCGCACCTTCACCACAACCTCAACTCCAACCCCGCGCACCTTCACCACAACCTCAACTCCAACCCCGCGCACCTTCACCACAACCTCAACTCCAACCCCGCGCACCTTCACCACAACCTCAACTCCAACCCCGCGCTCCTTCACCACAACCTCAACTCCAACCCCGCGCTCCTTCACCACAACCTCAACTCCAACCCCGCGCTCCTTCACCACAACCTCAACTCCAACCCCGCGCTCCTTCACCACAACCTCAACTCCAACCCCGCGCTCCTTCACCACAACCTCAACTCCAACCCCGCGCTCCTTCACCACAACCTCAACTCCAACCCCGCGCTCCTTCACCACAACCTCAACTCCAACCTCGCGCTCCTTCACCACAACCTCAACTCCAACCTCGCGCTCCTTCACCACAACCTCAACTCCAACCTCGCGCTCCTTCACCACAACCTCAACTCCAACCCCACAACCTCAACTCCAACCCCACAACCTCAACTCCAACCCCACAACCTCAACTCCAACCCCACAACCTCAACTCCAACCCCACAACCTCAACTCCAACCCCACAACCTCAACTCCAACCCCACAACCTCAACTCCAACCTCACAACCTCAACTCCAACCTCACAACCTCAACTCCAACCTCACAACCTCAACTCCAACCTCACAACCTCAACTCCAACCTCACAACCTCAACTCCAACCTCACAACCTCAACTCCAACCTCACAACCTCAACTCCAACCTCACGCTCCTTCACCACAACCTCAACTCCAACCTCACGCTCCTTCACCACAACCTCAACCTCATGCTCCTTCACCACAACCTCAACCTCGCGCTCCTTCACCACAACCTCAACCTCGCGCTCCTTCACCACAACCTCAACCTCGCGCACCTTCACCACAACCTCAACCTCGCGCACCTTCACCACAACCTCAACCTCGCGCACCTTCACCACAACCTCAACCTCGCGCACCTTCACCACAACCTCAACCTCGCGCACCTTCACCACAACCTCACGCACCTTCACCACAACCTCAACCTCACGCACCTTCACCACAACCTCAACCTCACGCTCCTTCACCACAACCTCAACCTCGCGCACCTTCACCACAACCTCAACCTCGCGCACCTTCACCACAACTCCAACCTCGCGCACCTTCACCACAACTCCAACCTCGCGCACCTTCACCACAACCTCAACTCCGACCTCGCGCACCTTCACCACAACCTCAACTCCGACCCCGCGCACCTTCACCACAACCTCAACTCCGACCCCGCGCTCCTTCACCACAACCTCAACTCCGACCCCGCGCTCCTTCACCACAACCTCAACACCGACCCCGCGCTCCATCACCACAACCTCAACACCGACCCCGCGCTCCTTCACCACAACCTCAACTCCGACCCCGCGCTCCTTCACCACAACCTCAACTCCGACCCCGCGCTCCTTCACCACAACCTCAACTCCGACCCCGCGCTCCTTCACCACAACCTCAACTCCGACCTCGCGCTCCTTCACCACAACCTCAACTCCAACCCCACAACCTCAACTCCAACCTCACGCTCCTTCACCACAACCTCAACCTCGCGCTCCTTCACCACAACCTCAACCTCGCGCACCTTCACCACAACCTCAACCTCGCGCACCTTCACCACAACCTCAACCTCGCGCACCTTCACCACAACCTCAACCTCGCGCACCTTCACCACAACCTCAACCTCGCGCACCTTCACCACAACCTCAACCTCGCGCTCCTTCACCACAACCTCAACCTCGCGCTCCTTCACCACAACCTCAACCTCGCGCTCCTTCACCACAACCTCAACCTCGCGCACCTTCACCACAACCTCAACCTCGCGCACCTTCACCACAACCTCAACCTCGCGCTCCTTCACCACAACCTCAACCTCGCGCTCCTTCACCACAACCTCAACCTCGCGCTCCTTCACCACAACCTCAACCTCGCGCTCCTTCACCACAACCTCAACCTCGCGCTCCTTCACCACAACCTCAACCTCGCGCTCCTTCACCACAACCTCAACCTCGCGCTCCTTCACCACAACCTCAACCTCGCGCACCCTCACCACAACCTCAACCTCGCGCACCCTCACCACAACCTCAACCTCGCGCACCCTCACCACAACCTCAACCTCGCGCACCTTCACCACAACCTCAACCTCGCGCACCTTCACCACAACCTCAACCTCGCGCACCTTCACCACAACCTCAACTCCAACCCCGCGCTCCTTCACCACAACCTCAACTCCAACCCCGCGCTCCTTCACCACAACCTCAACTCCAACCCCACAACCTCAACTCCAACCTCGCGCACCTTCACCACAACCTCAACCTCGCGCACCTTCACCACAACCTCAACCTCGCGCACCTTCACCACAACCTCAACCTCGCGCACCTTCACCACAACCTCAACCTCGCGCACCTTCACCACAACCTCACGCTCCTTCACCACAACCTCAACCTCGCGCTCCTTCACCACAACCTCAACCTCGCGCTCCTTCACCACAACCTCAACCTCGCGCTCCTTCACCACAACCTCAACCTCGCGCTCCTTCACCACAACCTCAACCTCGCGCTCCACCACAACCTCAACCTCGCGCTCCTTCACCACAACCTCAACCTCGCGCTCCTTCACCACAACCTCAACCTCGCGCTCCTTCACCACAACCTCAACCTCGCGCTCCTTCACCACAACCTCAACCTCGCGCTCCTTCACCACAACCTCAACCTCGCGCTCCCTCACCACAACCTCAACCTCGCGCACCCTCACCACAACCTCAACCTCGCGCACCTTCACCACAACCTCAACCTCGCGCACCTTCACCACAACTCCAACCTCGCTCACCTTCACCACAACCTCAACTCCAACCCCGCGCTCCTTCACCACAACCTCAACCTCGCGCTCCCTCACCACAACCTCAACCTCGCGCACCCTCACCACAACCTCAACCTCGCGCACCTTCACCACAACCTCAACCTCGCGCACCTTCACCACAACCTCAACCTCGCGCACCTTCACCACAACTCCAACCTCGCTCACCTTCACCACAACCTCAACTCCAACCCCGCGCTCCTTCACCACAACCTCAACTCCAACCCCGCGCTCCTTCACCACAACCTCAACTCCAACCCCGCGCTCCTTCACCACAACCTCAACTCCAACCCCACAACCTCAACTCCAACCTCACAACCTCAACTCCAACCTCGCGCACCTTCACCACAACCTCAACCTCGCGCACCTTCACCACAACCTCAACCTCGCGCTCCTTCACCACAACTCCAACCTCGCGCTCCTTCACCACAACTCCAACCTCGCGCTCCTTCACCACAACTCCAACCTCGCGCTCCTTCACCACAACTCCAACCTCACGCTCCTTCACCACAACTCCAACCTCACGCTCCTTCACCACAACTCCAACCTCACGCTCCTTCACCACAACTCCAACCTCACGCTCCTTCACCACAACTCCAACCTCACGCTCCTTCACCACAACTCCAACCTCACGCTCCTTCACCACAACTCCAACCTCACGCTCCTTCACCACAACTCCAACCTCACGCTCCTTCACCACAACTCCAACCTCACGCTCCTTCACCACAACTCCAACCTCACGCTCCTTCACCACAACTCCAACCTCACGCTCCTTCACCACAACCACAACTCCAACCTCACGCTCCTTCACCACAACTCCAACCTCACGCTCCTTCACCACAACCACAACTCCAACCTCACGCTCCTTCACCACAACTCCAACCTCATGCTCCTTCACCACAACCTCAACTCCAACCTCACGCTCCTTCACCACAACCTCAACTCCAACCTCACGCTCCTTCACCACAACCTCAACTCCAACCTCACGCTCCTTCACCACAACCTCAACTCCAACCTCACGCTCCTTCACCACGCGTCATGGGTGAACTTAAGACGGGCTTGGATGTGTACTGATTTAAGCAGGGGAACCTTCCATGTCATGCATGACTTTAAACTATGACGTCTTTGTGTATTACCCACAGTAACCTTGGAAACAGTGGTGCCAGCTCTCTTCAGGTCATTGAGCAGCTCCTCCTGTGTAGTTCTGGGCTGGTTCCTCACCTTTCTTAGCATCACTGCTACACCACAAGGTGAGATCTTACATGGAGCCTCAATCTGAGGGAGACTGACAGTCATGTTTAGCTTCTTCTATTTTATTATAATTGTTCCAACAGTTGATATTTTTTCACCAAGATGCTTGACAATTGTCCCGTAGACCTTTCGAGCCTTGTGGAGGTCTACAATTTAGTCTCTGGTGTCTTTTTGGTCTTAGCCATGTTAGTAGTTGGAGTCTTACTGATTTGTGTGGGGTGGACAGGTGTGTTTATGCAGCTAATGACCTCAAACAGGTGCTCCTAATTTAGCATAATAAGTGGAGTGGAGGTGGACTTTTTTAGAGGTGGACCAACAGGGCCAGAATTTTTGCTGATTGGCAGGTGTTCAAATACTTACTTGCAGCAGTAAAACACAAATAAATTATTTAAAAATCATACATTGTAATTTCTGGATTTTTTTCCCTTTAGATTAGATGAAAATTTCAGATCCCTCCATGACTTCTAAGTGGGAGAACTTGTAAAGTTGCAAAAATTTTCCTCACTCACTCACTGTGTATATATATATATATACATACATACAGTGTATATAATGTATATTTTATTATACATTTATGTTAAATACATTTATTTTTCTCCATCACACACACACACACACACACACACACAAACACACACACAGGAAGGAGCTGTAAGCGGATGTGTAAAATGGCTCAAAAATCCATTAAAGTTGCCATTTTCACTGTGAAATGCTTGTTGTGTCAGGAAGGAGAGAGAGAGAACCGTCTGAGAATGTTAATTCCTCTAAATTGCAATAATCAGTAAATGCTGTGTGTGTGTGTGTGTGTGTGTGTGTGTGTGACTGTCTACTGCTCATTTACCTAAAAATGTTACATAAGGAAAAGAAACATAACATACTGGATTAACGCCATTCTGACATTACACTTCAAGATGATCCACCACCAATGTCCAGCAGCTCTGGGACTAGGATTAGGGCTCTGTGTGTGTGTGTGTGTGTGTACCGTTTTAATGGAGTTGTGGAGTTTATATGATGTATATATGTGTATATACGTTGTGTATATTTGATATAATTACAGTTTTAATGGAGCTACGGGGTTTATATGATGTATATATGTGTATATACATTGTGTATATTTGATATATTACCGTTTTAATGGAGCTGCGTGGTTTATATGATGTATGTGTATATACGTTGTGTATATTTGATATATTACCATTTTAATGGAGCTATGGGGTTTATATGATGTATATATGTGTATATACGTTGTGTATATTTGATATATTACTGTTTTAATGGAGCTGCGTGGTTTATATGATGTATATATGTGTATATACGTTGTGTATATTTGATATATTACCGTTTTAATGGAGCTATGGGGTTTATATGATGTATATATGTGTATATACGTTGTGTATATTTGATATAATTACAGTTTTAATGGAGCTACGGGGTTTATATGATGTATATATGTGTATATACGTTGTGTATATTTGATATATTACCGTTTTAATGGAGCTGCGTGGTTTATATGATGTATGTGTATATATGTTGTGTATATTTGATATATTACCGTTTTAATGGAGCTATGGGGTTTATATGATGTATATATGTGTATATACGTTGTGTATATTTGATATATTACTGTTTTAATGGAGCTGCGTGGTTTATATGATGTATATATGTGTATATACGTTGTGTATATTTGATATATTACCGTTTTAATGGAGCTATGGGGTTTATATGATGTATATATGTGTATATACGTTGTGTATATTTGATATAATTACAGTTTTAATGGAGCTACGGGGTTTATATGATGTATATATGTGTATATACGTTGTGTATATTTGATATATTACCGTTTTAATGGAGCTGCGTGGTTTATATGATGTATGTGTATATATGTTGTGTATATTTGATATATTACCGTTTTAATGGAGCTATGGGGTTTATATGATGTATATATGTGTATATACGTTGTGTATATTTGATATATTACTGTTTTAATGGAGCTGCGTGGTTTATATGATGTATATATGTGTATATACGTTGTGTATATTTGATATATTACCGTTTTAATGGAGCTATGGGGTTTATATGATGTATATATGTGTATATACGTTGTGTATATTTGATATAATTACAGTTTTAATGGAGCTACGGGGTTTATATGATGTATATATGTGTATATACGTTGTGTATATTTGATATATTACCGTTTTAATGGAGCTGCGTGGTTTATATGATGTATGTGTATATATGTTGTGTATATTTGATATATTACCGTTTTAATGGAGCTATGGGGTTTATATGATGTATATATGTGTATATACGTTGTGTATATTTGATATATTACTGTTTTAATGGAGCTGCGTGGTTTATATGATGTATATATGTGTATATACGTTGTGTATATTTGATATATTACCGTTTTAATGGAGCTATGGGGTTTATATGATGTATATATGTGTATATACGTTGTGTATATTTGATATAATTACAGTTTTAATGGAGCTACGGGGTTTATATGATGTATATATGTGTATATACGTTGTGTATATTTGATATATTACCGTTTTAATGGAGCTGCGCGGTTTCTCCTGCCATTCCTTGCTGCTGAGCTCCATAGTGCAGTGAACGTATGTCTTCCTCTCATATGAACCCAAAATAAATAACCTGGGGGACAGAGGGAGAGAAGGAGGGAGGGAGGGAAGGAATGACAGAGAGAGAGACAGAGAGAGAGAGATATTAAACTCTTTCAGGTATTGTTAAGCTCTCCTTTTAAAGGAGTAGTTGTCCTGCCACCATAGCCCTTCTCTTTCATCAGATATTTTGGTCTTCCAGCGCCCTCTAGTGGACGAATAAATATTTCACATGCTGGACTGTAGACTGACAGAAGGGTCTGTAGCCCACAGACAGGGTGGGCTGGTAGTACAAATACAAACTAACCCTAACCACCTCATTTAAAAACTCAAAAACAAGGCAATGCCAATGAATTTGTTTTGTGTTCATGAGTTTTTTTTTTATACACAGTGAAAATTCAAAATATTATACTCAATAAGAAAAATATATTGTAAATTTCCAAGACCTAAAATCTCAAAGATTTTGCCATTTTTTAAACAAAAACAAATGTATTAAAATAAAGTGAAATATTGACAGCTTAAAAAACAAAGTTAAAATGAAGATTGGATGAAAAGTCCATATAAGGTTCATTAAGTTTACTCAAGTTAAATAAAGTAAATGAACATTTAATTAAGTTAAATATGATTAATAAAATGTGTAAACATATAAAGTGTTGAGATAAAAAAAATATTATACAACCAAATAAAATCATGATATGATTCTGATTTTCTAATTATGTCACGGTGGGTCCGCCCAGACGCCACCAGAGGGCGCACACACTCTGCTTCCCTCTCACACACGTCCACTCCGACTCTGCGCACGCCCTCTCACTCCCAATCACCCGAGTATTAGCACCTGGCCCTAATTGGACTCGGGCGCTTGAAATCCCCACAGGTGGTGCCGTCCAGTGCTGCACATACAGCCAGCACCCCTCCCCTCGCTACGTGGGTTAGCCTGCTCTACACCGGCCCTGCCATACGCCTGTGGCTGCGTTACTTACCTGCTTTACCTTGTGTTTGTTCTGCCTAGTGGCCCGAGTATATGAATATAAATATATGAACAGGGTTAAAGGTGAAACTCATTATTTATTTTCACAAACCTCCAACTAAAATAATGAGCAAACATATTCCCAATGAAAACAAGTGCGCCGGGTAGTAAAACCTTGTCGTGCGGCTGTATTTGTGCCGCTGTTGCCCTCTTGTGGTGAACAAGTGTACCTGCCCAGAATCAGTTACACGACACGGTCACAGGTCACAGGATACGCCCGGTCATGCTCAACACCGGTCGATTCCGGTCACCGGTATATCGGTCAGTGCATCTCTAACTAAAAGCACTTAGTAGTGACAAAAACGTTTAGAGATTCATGCATTACATAAGCATGCTGTAAAGTTATGACTACAGTTCCATACATGTCTTCACAGATGGGCCCAATTATATTGTGTGTGTAGACCTGAGACTGGTCTCTGATGTAGAGCCACCAGCCTGCGGTCTGCAGATGGACATGATAAATAATAATAAATAATAAGACGACGACGTCCGGCTCTCACCGTCCCACAACAGTAAGTGGTTTGCAATCAAAATGTTGACCCAGCAAACGATACCAGGGTGAGTCACCAAACCCTCATCCCCAGGACTGAGAGTGTGAGAGGGAGATTAGCACGGGACTCTGCTCCGCCCAACGCTCCGTTAGCTCCGCCCAACGCTCCGTTAGCTCCGCTCCACGGCTCTGCTCCACCCAACGCTCCGTTAGCTCCACCCAACGCTCCGTTAGCTCCACCCAACGCTCCACGGCTCTGCTCCACCCAACACTCAGTTAGCTCCACCCACTCAGCTAGCTCCTGTTAGGTTATTATGATTGATTACTGTTTATTATTAAACTATTATTATTACCAATAGCTTACATCCTCTTCAAAAGTAATAATAATAATAATAATAATAATAATAATAATAATAATAAACAGTAATACTCTTCTGGATAGTGGAAATTATCATGATATATTAACATATTCTAACGCGCACACACGCGCACACAGAGGGTACGTGAGGACAGGGTTGAGCTCATAACAGCTGACTATGTGCATTATTAATGAGAGACTCTACCACACTCTCACACACACACACACAACCCCATATTGGAGGGGTGGTTGTGTGTGAGAAAGAACAGCTTGCAGCCAGGCCGTTTAAGATTTAATTTGATTAAACACAATTGTGTGTGTGTGTGTGTGTGTGTGTGTGTGTGTGTGTGTGTGTGTGTGTATAAAGTTGAATCTCAAGAGATCACCAAACAATCAGTCTCCCAGAACACTACACACTAACCTACAGACAGCACCTGTGTGTGTGTGTGTGTGTGTGTGTGTGTGTAAAGCACATGTGTGAAAGATATAACTGAGCTGCCTGAAATCAGTAATTGAATTAGTTAGTATTTGGATTCATTGCAGTTACAGGGGCTCACAGGCAGGTGGCAGTGTGAGACAGCCGTGGAAGTGGACCTCCCCAGCAGCTGTGCACCGAGCTGTGCCACATGGCCTGCACTAGCATGAACAGGACCTATGAAACCTGAGCCCGCATGGCTCCGACCCAGATCTGTGTAAACACTTAATAGCAGAGACACACTCGCTCCACTTCCAGAAGTGATCAGGGCCATTTTCTAGGCAGCGTATACACGAGTGTCTGTACCTGCCTGTCTGAGCCACAACGGACAACCAAAAGCCCTTCCAACGAATCATATTCCTCCATGTGACCAACCAGGATCCCAGGGGTGATAGTGGGAAAAACTCCTGAGCCTGAACTTTTTCTGAGCGGGGGGGGGGGGGGGTGTTAGTGTACCATATTTAGAATATTTTATAATTAATCTTTAAATTAATTAATAATAAATAAGTCAGGTAATCATTATAGTGAAAAAAAAACTAATTTCTATTAATATTCTGAGAAAATGCTGTAACCTAAAGATTTAGATTAGACACAATATGTTAAAAACAGGCATAATTAATTATTTATTCATTACTGTTAGTAAATTATAGGATACCAGACAACTCAAAGAAATTATGCAAATAAAGTTTAAAAGAATTACAAGTATTATGATTATAGTTAGTTTTTTATATATAAAATTTAATAAATTTAATAAATATTTTGTGTTGGTTTATTAGGACATACATTTTGTGCTTTTGTTCATGTATTACAACTTACGACGTAAGGCGGCCAGGATGAACCAGATCGTCTGACCACCTGTACCGGCTCAAAAAAAAACACTCTTATATTTCTGAAAAAAATTTAACTTAATCAGAATAAAGATAAAATACTGAAGTTATCTTGCATCTACCTCTGAAGCTCTTCCGATGTCTGAAATACAGGCGGTCCCCGGGTTACGACGTTGATCCGTCGTAAATCGATTTTCGGTGTAAATCGGAACATACGTACATGTATATACGTAAATAACGTACTATACGCAGTTATCCTATCCTAAAGCTAGCCTTTTGGCAAATACCTTTATCCATAGCTGCGTTTGACTAATCCTGACGCCACGCACACCAAACACCAAGTTCCGTTTACGACGCAGAACCATTTAGGTCCAAACGAGGCTTTATACAATAAATGGGAGATGTGTAGTAACCACGAAAAATCGTAACTTGGGAACCTCGTAAGGATCATATTTCGGCCTCAAAACAGATGGCATGCGCGCGCGTGTGGTTTATCATTATGATTTGACGGATTCCCCCCCCCCCCTCAATTTTTTTTCTCTCGGAATTCCGGCGTGGTGCCTGAAAACTATCAGGCCTGGGATCCACCTCGTGTGGCCAACCAGGATCCACCTCGTGTGGCCAACCAGGATCCACCTCGTGTGGCCAACCAGGATCCACCTCACGTGGCCAACCAGGATCCACCTCACGTGGCCAACCAGGATCCACCTCACGTGGCCAACCAGGATCCACCTCACGTGGCCAACCAGGATCCACCTCACGTGGCCAACCAGGATCCACCTCACGTGGCCAACCAGGATCCACCTCTGTTGGATGGTGTGGATCATACTGTGGATCAAACACCCATCATTCGTTCTGGTGTGCCACTGCAGGCACCCACACCCAGGACCCACACATTAACCTTTCTATGAATATGCAATATGTGCTGCCTGGTACAAGCACATGTGACGGAGAGTTTGGCCCTTTGGAGAACAAGGCAATGTGAGAATTCTGTGGCATTGTTACATCACAAGTGAAGATCGTCCTACCTGCTACATTCAACCACGGTCACGCGGAGGCGTCCCTCCACCAATCGTGTGTCTCCGATGGAGAGCTCTGGATCACATGACGCCGCTGGTGTGGGCTGCACTTGGAACGGGAAGAAGGGCTTGTACCTGTCAATCAAAGAGGCAGACCACTGTAAATCATCCGTGTAGATCGTCCGCACAGAATAAGAAAAGCCAGGACTTCAGGGGCTGCAATCGCTTCTTTTCTTTTTCTTTTAAAGCTCCACAACTGTGGAATAATCTTCCTGCCTCTATTTGGGACTCAGACACAGTCTCAATGTTTAAAACTCGATTAAAGACTCATCTGTTTAGTTTGGCCTTTGATTAATCTGTTACATATTTACTACATCTCGTATCTTTTCTCCGAGGTTCACCTGGAGAGTAACATTGCAGTCGGAGCCGACAATACCAGCATCGCTGCTCCGACACGGAATGAAAGCCTGGCGTTCATCAACAGACATTTACAGTGACAATATCATAACCCAGAACTTTCATTTTTTACCTTTACTTAGTCTGATTGTGTGATTTGTGTGTGACTTGTGTATTTGTCTGTATTTTGTGTAATTTGTGTGTTAACGGGCCGCCCAATGGAGGATGGGTTCCCTTTTGAGTCTTGGTTCTCCCGAGGTTTCTTCCTATTCCCCACCATCATAGGGAGTTTTTCCTCGCCACTGTCGCCTTTGGCTTGCTCATTAGGGTTCTGGACCCGTAGTATTGTTAACCTTTTAAATCCTGTAAAGCGCTTTGTGACAACATGTGTTGTGAAAAGCGCTATACAAATAAACTTTGATTGATTGATTGAATCGCGCCGTCTCCCACCGCAATCGCGCCGTCTCCCACCGCAATCGCGCCGTCTCCCACCGCAATCGCGCCGTCTCCCACCGCAATCGCGCCGTCTCCCACCGCAATCGCGCCGTCTCCCACCGCAATCGCGCCGTCTCCCACCGCAATCGCGCCGTCTCCCACCGCAATCACACGCCATTTCTCACCGCAATCACACGCCATTTCTCACCGCAATCACACGCCATTTCTCACCGCAATCACACGCCATTTCTCACCGCAATCACACGCCATTTCTCACCGCAATCACACGCCATTTCTCACCGCAATCATACCATCTCTCACTGCAATCACAGCAGTATCTTACAGAACAACCAAAACAATACTCAATAAAATCGTCTGTTTCAGCCAACTGTGTTTTGCAATCCAGAAGGATATTACACAAGCGCCCTTCAGATGGTCAGATGAGGTTTGTGGTCCTTGAGCAATAACCAAGTTCCTCTCTGGTGAACTCTGGCTTGAGGCACAAGAGAACAGAAGGCTCGTAAATTAAGTCACTGAACCAAGGAGCTCAGCTGAGGAGATCTTTACCATGAGATGTGATCTCCTAAAGAGGGCGTAGTACTGTTGTTATTTCTTTCTTTCTCTCACACACACACGCACACACATGGAATTCCATGCCTACACTCATCTACACACACCATCACACCATGCATATGCACAAATCACATCCAACCACACACAGAGCAGTCCCTCTGATTTTACCACCAAACACACTGACTTAAAACAATC
Organism: Brachyhypopomus gauderio; assembly: GCF_052324685.1. Lineage (NCBI taxonomy): Eukaryota > Metazoa > Chordata > Actinopteri > Gymnotiformes > Hypopomidae > Brachyhypopomus > Brachyhypopomus gauderio. The sequence continues at coordinate 18,749,973 of NC_135227.1, forward strand.
AGCCCACATGCATACAGGCACGAACACACACCACACACACACCACACACACACACCACACAGAGAACCCCAACGTTCCTGCTCCATGAGTGGTCACGTTGGGCTGAGAGCAGGGGGGGGGCGGGGGGCGAGTTGGGTCAGCGGGCGGGGGGCGAGTTGGGTCAGCGGGCGGGGGGCGAGTTGGGTCAGCGGGCGGGGGGCGAGTTGGGTCAGCGGGCGGGGGGCGAGTTGGGTCAGCGGGCGGGGGGGGCGAGTTGGGTCAGCGGGCAGGGGCGATCATGAGACTACTGAGGTTTGTAAAGAAAACATCATTACCCTCAGGCCCTACGAATGATGTTTATAAACCACAATTCCTGATCCTGCTCATGTAAACACTGGAGGGTTTCTGCAGTAGCCCTACACACTAGTCCCATGGGTTCATGAGCCTGCAATACACAGTAACCACATCCACACATTAATGTTGGTGTGTGGACTCAGACACTATGTGCTCCAGTCAGCAGGGGTGTGACCTCTGACCTCTAGAGTGGAATCATCTAGAATGATGAACCAGACACACTTAACTCAGAACAAAAGACATTTTCCAACGATCCTATGCAGACTCGCACACACCCTCCTGAGATTCAGACCAGAGTGCCAGTCCACCCGCAAGACTCTTGATTAGAGGGACAGGTGTAGTTTGGGCAGCAGCCAGCAGGGGGCGGTACGGGTGAGTGTACTCAGGATACAGTACTGGACACAGCCTGGGTTACATGAGAGGGACCACAGCTTACCCATATGGTTGCCGACACACACACACACACACACACACACACACACACACACACACGCGGATACAGACACATACACAGACACACATGAATACACACAGACAAGTTGTTGGTTCAACTTGACTACATTTTGGACCAGATGAAGGCCACACTAGGTGTCCCCTATCACTTACTCCACACACACACACACACACACACACACACACACACACATTAAAAATGCAGCACTCTGGCTCTCACACAAATGTAAAAAGTACAGACAAACATTCATGTAGGCATTTAGGTGAGGAAGAGAGAGAGAGAGAAAGAGGAAGAGATGTAGAGGAGAATAGGGGGAGAGGTGGATAGAGGGATAGAGGTGGATAGAGAGATAGAGGTGATAGAGGGATAGAGGGAGAGGTGTGCCCTGTCAGACTGACCCAGTGGTGTTCAATTCACCATGGCAACATGTGTGCTGGGTTCTCCACGGTCTGATGTTTCTTGGCCAGTAAACGTGAGACTGGGCGGGTGAAGTCGGCCCCGCAGGGTTAAACGCTCCCTGATCTCCACACCAGCACTTCACAGCACAACCCTGCAGTTTCATACCACCATCACACTGCACTGCCTGGCCACGGGTGACCCTACAACTAACCCCCCCGGCCATGAGTGACCCTACAACACGGGTGACCCTACAACTTCCCCCGCCCTGGCCACACGTGACCCTACAACATGCGTGACCCTGCAACCCCCCCCCACCCTGCCCACGGGTGACCCTACAACCCCCCCCGCCCTGCCCACGGGTGACCCTACAACACCTGCTCGTGCCAGAAACTCCTCTGAGCTTGAGAATAAACCTCGAACTGCAAGTTCATGACGTTTTCATCTCAGGACAATCAGCTCCTACTGCAGGATATCATCATCAATCCTGAAAACCCCACACACCCCACCCCCTTTAATCCCCAACACCCTGCACCCCCGTTAGGAATATTAGCATTGGGATTAGCACTATAAACCTTATTATTGTAGTTATTACTGATTTGTTGCCTTTCAAAGTTAATAGCGATTATAACTGCTTTGAACAAACACCAACATTGTGCTGGTCCTCTCCTTTATTTACTTTAGGTTTAGCTAATCTCTCTTTGTTTACAATCATTCTACTGTGAGCTATGGTGTCTAATGACACTGTTCAGTACAGCAGTCAGAGCAAAGAGAAGGAGCAACACGACAGACACTTTAATCAGACGCATTAATCAGACGGTTCAATCAGACGGTGTAAAATCACACTTTCATTACTGCCAGAGTCACAGAGTCACTGCCAGCTTGTGCAGTTAGTGGTGCAACAGAACCGAACCAGAATGTCAGAAGTGCAAAAGAAAACTGAAAGTAAGGCACATTTTTAATAGAGAGAGAGAGAGAGAGAGAGAGAGAGAGAGGAGAATAAAAAAGAGGAAGAGTAAGAGTGAGTCTGGGAAGAAATGAAAACTCAAGCAGAAAAAAACAGCTGTCCACTGAGCAGTTTAGTGGTGTGTGTGTGTGTGTGTGTGTGTGTGTGTGTGTGTGTGTGTGTGTGTGTGTGTGTGTGTGTGTGTGTGTGTGTGTGTGTGTGTGCCCATAAAGTAATGCATGGGAGCCCAAAGCTCTGTGGTATTATTATGCCTGTCATGATCATGACATTTCAGTTGACAATTAACTGCTATTAATCCTTTGTGCCTTCTTATTTCGCCAGTATAATAACTATTATAACTATAACATTATAATGCCGGTATGCGTATAAATACTATAAATAATAATAATAATAAACAACCCTTATGATGAAACACCTTAATTTGCTGAGCAGTGAACTCAGGACTGAATTCAGAAATTAAATATTTATGCTCATCATAATTGCAAAGGAAGCTGCATTCTCAAAAATAATTTGTAAATCAAAAACATAATATTGTCCAAATGTCTGCTGAATGAAACGAGGGCCAGCTGGTAAAGGGCGTGACTGGTTTAGCTCACGCACGCGTTCACAATCACGCGTTCACAATCACATTTTGAAGCGCGAGGTCTTCTGCTGCTCCTGAAGTAAACATGCTGTGATGTGCAGGATCACCCAACGTAACACACGTGGTGTAAGCCAACGAACTGGGAACACTGGAACTGGGAACACTGGAGGTGGTGTTACAGACCCGGCTCTGCAGAACCACCAGTGCCCGCCGGGAACTGGGCTGGGCTTTTCTCTGCACTCGTGTTCCTTCCTACACATATACAGGGTCTACCCATCACTCCGCTCCACCCTCCCACAGAGACTCCGCCCCACCCTCCCACACAGACTCCGCCCCACCCTCCCACACAGACTCCGCCCCACCCTCCCACACAGACTCCGCCCCACCTTACTGCTTTCTCTGTTTATCTCTACATCCTGTTCGGCTTATTTTGGGGCATTTCCCGACAACGCAATCACGTTATCTGATTGGATAACCGCAAAAACAGGCAAGAAGCCTAAATGTCTGAAAGTTCACATTTGCCATGGTTACTGCCTCCCTCCTCCAGACCAATCAGAGGGGTTCCTGTGTGATTATTCATGTCCAAACACGAAACAAGCTTCAAGTTCACTCAGTACACACCACAGATAAAGCAGGTCTCCGTGGGAGGGCTGTTTTTATGCAGTTAAAGGAAATCTTTCTCTCTGCTGCAGAAGCTGACCTGCTGTGTGCGGGACTCATATCTGCTGCGTGCTGTAAACACCATTAAAGTTTGAACGCCTGAATGTTCACATGGCTTCAGTGCAAAGCTCGGAGCTGCTACAGCATGCACTGCAAACAAACTCAGCAAGAACACAAGACACGTCAATAGCGTCCCAGCTGATGTGGGTGTCCCCGTGGCACTCGCCTGGGCCTCGATGATCAAGTCAGCACGCAGTTCTGCGCACGCACGTGTGTTTTAAAACTGATGTCACTGACAAGTTGGTTGTCCTGCAAAATCTATAAAAGTATTTGGCTTAAGGGAACAAATGCCTGCAAAATTGTGTGTGTGTGTGTGTGTGTGTGTGTGTGTGTGTGTGTGTGTGTATAATGCTGCTGCTGTGCTTTAAGGGTCAGTGTTCTGTATAATTGAAGTCAGAACTTAAATGCTGAGCTTAAAAAGCAGAATCAGTGGGTGTGTGTGTGCATGAGAGAGAGAGAGAGAGATCTGTGAGTGGAGGGGTTGCAGTGATAAACTACACTGTGATAGTATCTGGATTGTACCCACAAGGTCATTGGTAGCTGCAGGATAAGGGGCGGGGCAGAGTGGGAGATGGGGGCGGGGTGTTCTACCGTATTCATGTCCTTAACTCAGACAAAGTCATTAGAGAGAGAGAGAGAGAGAGAGAGAGAGAGAGAGAGAGAGAGAGAGAGAGAGAGAGAGAGAGAGAGAGAGAGAGAGAGAGAACACAAGATACCATCATTAAGGGTGTGGGGTGAGGCGGGGTTGCAACTCAAGCCCAACCAATGTTCAATATTGATGTAAATGATTTAGTTAGACTTCCTGGGCTCTCCCTAAACAACAACACCCAGTTCAAGCGTTTGCATCAAGCAGTTCATCAAAGGTTTACAGCAGCACGGAAGACGGGCGCCAGGAGGCTGGAGTCCACGTCTCTGTGGGCCGCAGCAGAACACCTGCCACACAGCAGGGGCCCGAGTGCCACAGGACGGTGGTGCCCCAAATGATATGTAATCTCTGCTGAGCACAGATGGCCTCAGGTACGTGCGTTAATCGCTATTCCTCTTTAGAGACAGCAAGACTCTCCACTGCATTTATCACCCGAGAGCGTCCATGCCACAGTAAGGTAACGCACTAGCGGATAAAACAGGAAACGACATGAACCACTACCGATTACGCCTGGCGCTCTCTATGAACGCAAACCACAACGGCCATTTGGACAGCGAAGGATTCTAACCGTTCATGAACCATCACCACAGCACAATATACGTAACAGGAATAGGACATCTTAACTACTTAATATACTCAAAAATTACATTACAGCTTTATATGTAATGTGTTATAAACCAAATATATATGGACAAGCAACTTGTGTATCTGTCCTCTTTACATCTTGCGTTGTGTTCAGAAAATCTGAATGTGCACACGTGTTCATGCACACGCACGCTAATACATGCATGTAAACAAACAAACAGATATGTAATCTCAGAACACAGACGGCCTCAGGTAAGTGTATTAATCTCTATTTATCTGCAGGGACAGCAACTCTGTCCCCTACATCGCCCTACATAAAGTCTTTTGTCATCGTCTGCGAAACAACTGGATTGTGTGCTGCACTTTAATTTATATATATATATATATATATATATATATATATAAATAAAAGTACCTGGGGAGGATCTCTCACTCTTCTTTGCATCTCTATACAATTAGTTATACAAGTTATTCTGTCACCATCACATAAATAAAGCTATTCTGTCAGTCACATGTAGTTATTTTGTTATTTCTATGTATAAGCAATATGGTGATTGTTATATATTTTAAGCTTTTTTGTTCCCCATTTTAAACTCTGTTGTTGATGGCTGCACTCTTGTTAGCATGAATGTGTGGATTCTGTTCATCAACTTCTTTGGTAACTCTGTATGAAACAGGAGAATTATAAAGAACAGAAATGTCACTTTGCACCTCAATGGGCTGGAGAATTGTCCTCCATGAAGATGAAATGAGGCCTGTGTTGTTCATGCAGAGGCACAATGATGTTATTCTAGTATTATGGCCTTGTCTCAAAGTGTAGGGCAGCTCTGTATTGACTAGACACACCTGCCCACACTGCCCCACCACCAGCACCACCAGCACCACCACCACCACCACCCAAGGTGTGTAGCCCTGTCCTTGACCTCTCCAACATGGTTGGTGGGCGTCATTTCTCCTCAGCACGACTACACTATCTCCAGTGAGGAGCATAATGAATGCTCGCTGGCCCATGCAGGACCATGACGCCAGGCTGTGTGGTCAGGGACCCTTGCAGGTCGTCTAGCACACAGACCTCTGATGTAAATGGTTTTGAAAGGTCTGATATGACACCTGGAGGTCTCTCTCTTCTCCCTTAAATGTGTCTGGAGTTGTGTGGCGTTTATCATCGGTTCTGCAGGACATTGTTCACAACGAAGCGTCATCAGTGTGGGACGAGCCCACAGGACGTCCACCTCTATGTCTTTCTGTGACTCCTCCATCACTCTGTCTCTCTGTGGCAACCTGCTGATGAAACTCTGCTACACTGAACTGTGGCTACTTCTGTCTGAACATCCTGTTTGACCCCTCACAACGGCTGGTACTGGTGATCACTTATTAGGGGTCGTCTTGGTCTCAAAACTTGGGCATGGTGAGGAGGACTGTTTAAATATCAACTGAACCATGTATTGGTTGATTCATGGATCAAACACCTGTTGTGAATGTTGCTGTTAAGCTCCTTCTTGGAGAACAGCAAGTTTGGCAGAAAGTACTGAAACACTGAACGGCTGGACATGTGAATCAAAGATTTAGAGATGGTCGTATTAAGTTCACCTGTAAAGGTTAGAGAGCATTTTTGAAAGCCAAAAATGCCCCACACACACACACACACACACAGTCTCAGGATTATGGAAGCCACAGGTGTTCACAATGTTACATTACAGAAGCAGCTGGATCTCATATCGTTACCCGAGTTACAGAACCAACAGGTGCCACCAGGGATTGGGAAGCAAAGGGCACTTTTATTCAAGATTTATAGCTAATTTATATATATATATATATATATATATATATATATATATATATATATATATATATATATATATATATATATATATATATATATATATATGCTGTACATTTTGTGCCATTTATAAATATTTGGGGAAAACAATGATATAAACATGACAGAAATACTGGCAGACAATGAATCGAGTGTATATTTATAAAATGCCTCCCCAGTTTCCTCCTTGATAATGAATGAAGTTATATTTATATGGATCCCTTCAAAGAATCCAAGGTGGCTTTAGAATGAAAACACAACTTTAAATCCAGTCACACACCGGTGAGAAGTGGCAGCCAATTGCACACAGCTCTCTCAACCGGAAGACTCGTCGTCCTGGGGGACAGAATCAGGTGTAAGGAGGGCAGAGAGGACAATCCACCACTGGACATACAAACACAGGGAGAGAGGACACCACCCACCCCTGGACATGCAGACTTACAATCACACTCCGGGACAATTCAGTAGGATTGACAATTAGCCTGACCTGCATGTTTTTGGATTACAGGAGGAAACTGGACACCCTGGAGGACGCCCACATGAAAACTCAGACCCTAGTGGTGAGCGGCAACCGCACTAACCACCAAGTCACCATTACGTAAACAGCAGAGACTCCAACGTTTTCCTAAAACACACTCTGAACCTCCATGTTTCCTGTCCCTGTAAACCAGTGCGGGACTCCTGCCTAGGTGACTTACCAGCCAAAGCCCAGGAAACCTCTCACTGAGCTCAGGTCAAACCTCTACAGCCTCCAAGCCCTTCGGCCAAAATAACTAAAGTAACCAACGAGGTGTTGAGTGCCTTGTTCAGCAGGGCCTTATTTTTACCTGATCTTGTAGTTGGGCAGGGTGTGTTTCCTCTTGATGACCCGTTTCAGCTGGTTCACGATGATGGACGTGAGTTGGGGCAGAGGGCGGCCCTCAAACTGGGACTTCACCTCGAAGTCGATCAGCGGGTCCTCCAGGAAGGAGAAAGACCAGTGCGTGAACGGCATGCGGGTGAACTGCAGCTTGAGGCGGCCCGCCACGCGGGTCATCTTCACGAACAGGTAGGCGGACTTGCCGAACACCAGGTCCACGTCGATGGCCAGGTGGAAGCCGCCGTTGTACTCCACGTCCACCTCCAGGTTCAGCTCCTCGGGCATGTGGTCCCGGTTCAGCGCCACGGGCGTCATCAGCCGGGCCGTCTTGAACACCGGCACCGAGTGGCCCAGCGAGATGTCCCGCAGGCTCAGGCCCTCCAGCAGGCGCCCGGCCGTCTTGGTGTGGAGCAGCTCCTCGAACTCCACCCGGATCTTCTTGGTGATCCAGTGTCGCACCGCCGGCGTGTCGCGCAGCTCCCGGAACACGAACAGCACGACGGCGTTGAGGAAGCCGCACGTCTCCGCCCGGGGAGGCTCGTCCGGCGGCGGCGGCTGCTGCTTGGGGCCGCCGGTGGCCTCCTGTGTTCCGGACCCGGGGGAGGCCGCGCCGTCCTGCGGTGCCGGTGGTGCCGGTTCGCCGGCGAGGAAGTCCCGCAGCGCGCGGTCAGGCACGGCGCTGACGTACTGCGCGGTGCGCGCGACGCGCTCGCGGCTCCTCCGGCACAGCAGCGCGAGCTGCAGCAGCAGCGTTACGACGGCGCCGCACAGCGCGGACGTTAAGATCACGTAAATCATCGCGTCTTCCCCCCCGCTGGCTCGTGTTAATTACACCGACTTCATGTTTTCGCGGTTTTAAGCCGCAACGGATGAAAACGAGAAACACGCGAGTTCCACCCGGTCGCTCGCGAAGCTGCTATATCATCTGCCTCTGTTCCTGGGGGGGGGGGCGTCGGGAAGCCGACGCTGATTAGACGGACGTGCGCCGCGTCATCGCGGAGGAAGCGTACGTGATGACGGCATCTGCTGGCTCGAGCGATATGAGCTCCTCGATTGGTCCCCCGCGCTGCTCGCGCCGAGAGAGGAAGCGTGTAGAAGTGGCCGGAAGCGTGTTCGGCCTTTGGAATAAAAGTCACTGGCCTGGCCTATGAAATCCTAAAAAAAACTGTGTTTGAAAATGACTTTAAAAAGAAAAAGTTAGTGAGCGGACTATTAAAATATATTTGCTGTTTTTGTTTAAGTTGATGATTCATATTATGGTAGTCCTAATCACACTAAGCGTATATCATTCCATACTAAAAATGCTTTGCTGTCTCGTAAGCACTGATAACCAATGGTAGATCGTGTGGACTGATTATATGAAGTATGATGGCCATATTTTTTTAAACTGGACGGGGCCACATACAGGATCAATAACAATTGCTTTCGATGTCTAAATGGCCAGATAATATTTTCCTCCCTATTTTGCTCTTCTTACAAACAAAAGAATTTTCAAAATGTGAAAAACAATTATTCTCATTTGCATTGAATGAATGAAACCAACAGCCATAAAAAGCCACAACTTCACAACACTTTTCAGTCGTTCTGATGCGCCCAGGTAGATGAATTAGATCAATCTGTTTTACATACAAACACGCCATTTTATCACATCTTTTATTCTCTTATTATGATTAAATGGGGTGTCAGAACAAAAGGGACCCAACCCAACCCTCACAGCATCACTACCAGCCCAGTGTTGGACCATTTAACGCCTTGTTAAGGCAACATGCAAAACATCATATTCGTGCTTAGTATAAAATACAAACTTCATGCATGCTCTCTGGCCATAAGCTGTCCAACAGTTACACCACACACACGCTGTGAAGCAGTTGCGATTAGGGCGTGGACACGATCCACCAACTGTCGCGTGCCAGAAGGCGGGGTCTATAAAGAACGGTCTAATGCAAAAACAGAAGCAGAAATTTAGAAATGTCGACCAGCCACATTTTTAGTTCCTAACAACGGCACATGTCGGTGAAAAAGCGGACGTATGGGCGCTCTATATGAAACACCATGCTATAAAGACTGCAGAGCTATGTAGCATGGTTATATCCCGGATGTTGGTCTTACAGAAGGGTTCTAGATTCAGAAGGGTTATGCCTTTGAATAACCCACTTAACTCCAAAAGATCCCAAAGGCATAGTTTATAATAAGTAATAATTATTATTATAATAGACTTACATTTGGTGTAGACCTGCTATGTAATTAAATGTTTAAATGTGAAAATTGCATGTCATTAGTCAAAATAAATGGCTAAGATAACTCAATAATAACATATTTCCTTAGTTTTCTACAATGAATGTACTACAGTGACGATACAAAGTCCTCTGCTTGTCTGAATAAAGAATCATTCAGATATGAAATGTCGATCAACTTGTACTCAAGTTAAAACGTAGAAGTGAATGTTCCTGTGTCATCACGAGGGCTGTTTTTTAGGACAAAGGTCCCTCATCAGCTATGTAAGCAAAGACTTTCTGTGGACAGGTGGGACTGTAGTGAGTCCCTCACAGGCGGGTAGCAGTGGAAGATCACGGGACTGCACAGATGCGCGCTCCCGCTGCTCCAGTTCACACCTCGCACATCTGATTAAGTCAATTAAAGAGCTATGAAGTCACTAATGACCCAAATCACGTGCGTACAACGGAGGAGGACGCCCTCCGGGAGGAGGCGTGGCAGTTTTTCTGCTCACCACGGACTCGTGAGTTAGATGAAGAACTGAATCACAATCGCACGCGCTCTTGTAGAGGAATAGAGAGAGTGCGGTGAAGGAGCTGGACTTGCTCCTCCCTGTCCCAAACATCCTGAAGAACTTGTCTTCGTGAAAGAATGCTTGCAAACAAAGCCTCATAAAGCCAACATAAAGCAGGTGTACTTAAAAACAGCAGTGTTGTCCTAAGACCCGGATGCGCAGATATGCTTCGTTTGCGCTCGCAGCGTAATTTGGTCATAATGTTGGGTAGGTGGTTAAAGCCTGATCAGAGTCTCTCATACCTTCCACACTCGGTTAATTGCAAATGAAGTTGTATGTAGTTACAAATGTTTTAAAATGTGTAATCAACTGTATGTATTCATACAGTTTGGGTGTATTCACTGTATCAATTTAAACGTCATAAAATACACTGAATGCGGCACGATAGCGCCATCTAGTGACCGAAACAAGGGCATGATGGTTATCCTCACAGCCGTGAGCTGCGCCTGATTGTATTACATTTCTTTAGGCATGCTCCATTGACGATTTTATGTTACTTCGATTTTATGTTACTTTACAAGTGTTTTTTTTTACACTTGATTGCATTTGGTTCATTTATATACTACGTTCCAGATTAAAAATAAAAAAACCCCATCGCTTGCCAGTCAATCGGAACCATGAACTGTATAGACAGTTAAGGTTTCTGAAATCGTCTCTAGACGTAGATCATAGCCTTCAGGGTTCATAGACAGGATTATAAATTTGTACAGCCCTCAGAGTTTCGTAGCTGACGAGGAGAACAGATTCACAACACACGGGTATTTGGAAATAGTTCCAGAGTTTAATGATAATAATACATGTAGTTAAATACAGAAGAAGAAGAAGACTAAGAAGAAGTGTCTTAACACAATTGAGTAAGAATAAAACATATGTATGATTTGTGTTCTCCTTATTAGGAGAGGAGGTACAGTAGACTGGGTCTAGGGGAAGTGAAAGAATACAGGGAGAGACAGGAGAAAGAGAGAGAGAGAGAGAGAGAGAGAGAGAGAGAGATTCTAACTGAGGAGCAGACACACATATAAGGGAGTGAACTGAATGTCAGTGTGTTCTGTCTGAGGGTCACCGACAGTAAATCACAAATTCCCTTACAACTGTGATCCGATGTGAACAAATGACACTTCTATTAACCAGCTTAACAGATTGTATTCAGTTCTGCAACACTGTGACAAGGCACGATCAGTGTATCTTAGTATATTAGCGGTAATAAATTTAATGTTCTCTGAAAGCGGGTGTATATTAAAATAATCTCTACTTTTAAAATCACATTGTCATGCACACTTACAACCCGGGCCACGGCGACTTGATTTAGACCAAAACCAGACCAGGACTTTGACCCACAGACCGTACAGTCTGCCGTGACGCGTCCTCATCGACGTGTGAGCTCGACACTCCACTACTTTGGTCTAGCGCGAGCAGCTCGTTTCCAGGTGAACGGCCCCGGCCCGTGTCAGCTAGCTAACAGCGCTAACACCATGTCTCAGCCGCCCCCCAAACCCTGGGAAAGACCCCCCGGAACCCTCACAGCTCCGCTACATTATCGGTCAGTACTATATTTATATGAAGTTCTGCAAATTGGTTTTTTTGCCGTAATTCTATGAGAAGCAAGTTTGTTTTTCAGCTAGTCGTCTGACGTTAGATGACAGGCCTCGAGTCGTGGACTTGTTCATTAATACCAGAACAGCTCGCACAGTTAAAACTTACTGTTTTATTATCATACACACCGTTAATATTAATGTTTTATTATCATACACACAGTTAATATTAATGTTTTATTATAATACACCCTCCACTTCTGTCTCCTCACGCCTTATTTCGGGGAGAAACGTCAACAGACCGACTAGCTCGCTGGGTTAGGTGCCAAAGTCCCTGTCCTGTGTGAGGTGTGTGTGAACACACATGTACTTAATCACTCACACGCTTCTCTGCTGTGTGGAGCAACACCGGTTATTTTAAACACTTTCTGTTCGTCTACCGTGTTGTATGTCGTACGTGAACTGCGATTTGTGAGTACATGTTTCCACGCCTTTTGCTGATGTCTTAACTGCAGGTTACATGTTTTGTAGACGCTATTACTCTGAGTTTATAATCCAGGTCATTGTAGAATGGTGGACGAATATAGTGTTACCTAAGGACATACTTACCATACTTACCTGAGGACTCTTACCTGAGGACTCTTACCTGAGGACTCTTACCTGAGGACTCTTACCTGAGGACTCTTACCTGAAGACTCTTACCTGAAGACTCTTACCTGAAGACTCTTACCATAGGACTCTTACCATAGGACTCTTATTTGTATAGCGGGGTGCAATTGCCCAGACAGGGTAGTGGACACTATTTCCCACGGGACTCCCAGTGTTGTTACCCACTACACTGTTCACTTGTTACCGAGTTGCACATCAACAGCAGCTGGTTAAGCAACTAACTTGCATGTGTTAACTGGAGAGTTGGTGAAAACCTGGTATTTTCAGTTTCTTCCCTAACTAATACGATTAAAGAGAGCGTGTCGGTTCCTGTAGCAGCTGCTACTCTGAAGCTAACCTGTTTTGTAATGGGTTTAGGCCTACTTAAAGGTGCAATAAGTCAACTTACCAAATGTGCTAAACATTACGCAACCACCATTATACTCACAACTAATGATTCATTTTTTAAACATGGAGGCCTCCATGTTGGGGACCGGCTCTTTGAAGTTTAAACGGGTCCATTTGAGGACTGCAAAGCTATTTGATTCTGCGTCTTATGTGAGCTGCACGTTATTAAAAATAAAAATCACTAAAAACGACTTCTTGCTCCCTTAAACATAACCCTTAAACTAAGTTAAACTCATATACATGCATTACATATACATTATATTATATATACATGCATTACATATACAGTGCCCTCCATAATTATTGGCACCCCTGGTTAAGATGTGTTCTTTAGCTTCTAATAAATTAAATTGTTATTGTGGAAACATACTCTTACACTGACAATTGTAGAAAAATGTAACCTTTAACTCAAGTGAAGTTTAAGGGGGAAAATAAAATCCCTGACTAAGAAATAATTATTCTTCATAAAATCACCTGTTCCACAATTATTGGCACCCCTAACAATTCTTAGGAAATAAATGTAATTAGAGAATTTCTGTCACTTCTACAGTAGTTCACGAAGTTAATCAGAGTATGTAGGAACATTTAATTAGCAATTTACAACTTCTTGTTTCCCTGGGGTATAATTATGACATGACACAGAGGCCATTTCTCTTCAACATGGGAAAGACAAAGGAACATTCAAGTAAGGCAGATGTGTGTTGACCTTCACAAGTCAGGCAATGGCTACAAGAAAATAGCCACTCGCCTACACCTGTCCATATCTACTGTTAGAGGAATTATTAAGAAGTTTAAAACAACTGGGACAGTGGTAAACAAGTCTGGACGAGGACGCAAGTTTATTTTGCCACCACGCACAGTGAGGAGGATGATAAGAGAAATAAAAAGTTCTCCAAAGCTAACTGTTACAGAACTGCAACAAATGGTAGCATCTTGGGGTCACGAAGTCTCCAAAACAACCATCAGGCACTATCTACACGCCAACAAGCTGTTTGGGAGGCATGCACGGAAAAAACCTTTTCTCACTCTCAATCATAAACGAAAACGTTTGGAGTTTGCTAAGCAGTACTGGAACTTCAACTGGGACAATGTGCTTTGGTCAGATGAAACAAAGATAGAGCTTTTTGGCAACAAATGCTGTAAGTGGGTCTGGCGTAACACAAGAGCTGAGTATGCAGAAAAGCACCTCATGCCCACTGTGAAATATGGGGGAGGATCAGTGATGCTGTGGGCCTGCTTCTCTTCCAAAGGCCCAGGGAACCTTGTTAGGGTGCATGGCATCATGAATGCTTTGAAATACCAGGACATTTTAAAACAAAATCTGGTGGCTTCTGCCCGAAAGCTGAAGATGGGTCGTCACTGGGTCTTTCAGCAAGATAATGACCCTAAACATATGGCAAGATCTACACAGAAATGGTTGACCACACACAGAATCAAGCTCCTCCCATGGCCATCTCAGTCCCCAGACCTCAACCCCATTGAAAACCTGTGGGGTGAGCTGAAGAGGAGAGTGCAGAGGAGAGGACCCAGGTCGCTGGATGATTTAGAGAGATTGAAAGAGGAATGGTCGAAGATCCCTCTTTCTGTGTTCACCCATCTTGTGAAACATTATAGGAGAAGATTAGATGCTGTTTTGTTGGCAAAAGGGGGTTGTACAAAGTATTAACATCAGGGGTGCTAATAATTGTGGCACACATTATTTGATGTTAAACAATTATTTCTTAATGTGGGATTTTTTCCCTACTGAATAAATGCACTTGAGTTAAAGGTTGGATTTTACTCTTTTTTCCATCATGGTCCTATATTATTTAGAAAAAAAACTCAATTTATAAGAAGCTAAAGAACACATCTTAACCAGGGGTGCTAATAATTATGGAGGGCACTGTACATATACATGTGTTTTCAGTCAGTCAGTCATCTATATAAACAGCATTCTTAAGCCACACATTATGGATTAGTCCTCAAATCTCATCAGATTTTGGGCATCTCTGTTTTTGCCGCTGGCAAGGTGACTGTACATCAGTCTATGTGAAAAGCGTGCCTAGCAATAACATACTTTGTGGTGTTTTCTGGTAATGAACATGTAATGGACACCGTTTTGTCTTCATTAACAAAGAATAAAAAATAAAACACAAATGAGAGTAATGGACAGTAAAAGTCTCCGCACCATTTAATCGGTGGCTCTATTAAGGAAACCCACACTCCCATGACACCTCAGTCACGTGAACTGGAAATCCTCCCAGAGCGTTAATGTCATCTGGTGACCAATGTGACGCTTGATTAAATGCATGGTCATTTAATAAATGTACTGCAACCCACTGTTGTACTGTTATCTTGCTCCATCACGATTATGTGATAATGGCCACTCATCCCGAATGTTGAAGTCAAATATCTAGGTTCTGATTCACATCAAAAACATTATTTTTAGTAGTTACACAATACAACAGATTTATTTGATCAGGATACTGTGGCCTGTGGCAGCTTTAATGGACATACGATTCATATTGTGCGTAATGTTGCATTGTTCATAATTACTGTCACTGATTACAGGACAATATGATCTCCTTCTATAATTAGACCAGTAGGCTATTTATGTAAATAAATAAACACACAGCATGGGTGAAATGAACCAGCACATTAAACTTTGCTTTGGTCTGTCCAACTTCTGAATGTGTTTTTTAGAAAAAATATAAACTCTTGCATTAATCGGACAACTTTCAAAGTTAATAATTAAAAGCGGCCCTCAATGGAGCACCAATAAAATGATTCACAGAGAGAGACAATAATAGTACAGTGTCATATTTCACACCACTGGAACTTAAAATATTTGTCTGCATATGCAGAATATAGCATATATTTAGACACAAAAGTAATACAAGAGCTTCCACAAAAGTGCAGGAGTTGACGTGGTAAAAACTGCTGGCCTAGTTTAGGGTTAGTCAGAAATACTCCCGTCCTGGAACCATCAGCCTTGGCTATGACATGCCAAGTGAAGTCGACTTGGAGTTCAAGGTTAGGTTCAAGGTTAGGTTCAAGGTTAGGTTCAAGGTTTGTTAAATAAGCTTTGTGGAATACCACCCATGACACCATCACTGTTTAGGGATTGTCCTGCTCTAATATACATGTGCGGGAACCCCCCAGGACTGGAGGCGAACACATTTTTGTATGTGGCTTCTGTGTATATGTAACCCGTGTATTCACTGTGTTTTAGGGGCCCAAAAATATTTTCATGTTTTTTTTTTTCCCTCTTCAGAAAATTCCTTTAGTAGTGCACCATAGATTATATTATATATAATTTTGAACTCTGTCGTGCACTTTGTCAGATAAGAGTGTCCTTTTGTAATGAGCCGGAGTGTTGCCAGTCCTGTCTATACTCCCCTCCTCATGAATTCATGTCCCCTCAGCTCTCCGGACTTCAGTACAGCGCCTCTGGCGGCTCCTCCGGTTCTGACGCGTGTGGCGCCCCCCGTCCCTCCGCGGCCCGTCCAGCAGACGTACCGGCCCTCCTACAGCTCCTTCCCCTCCTCCTACGGCACGTTCGGCAGCTCCATGTACGGAGGGTACAGCCCGTACAGCTACGGCGGCTACGGCGGTTACGGCCTGGGCTACGGCCGGCCGCACGCGGAGGACGTGCCCCCCAGCCGCTTCGTGCGGCACGCGGAGGAGAGCAGCCGAGGGGCCTTCCAGTCCGTGGAGAGCATCGTCCACGCCTTCGCCTCGGTCAGCATGATGCTGGACGCCACCTTCTCCGCCGTCTACAACAGCTTCCGCGCCGTGCTGGACGTGGCCAACCACTTCTCCCGCCTGCGGGTTCACTTCTCCAAGGTGCTGTCGGCCTTCGCCCTGGTGCGCACGCTCCGCTACCTCTACCGCCGTCTGCAGAGGGCTCTGGGCGTGCGCACCCAGGCCAACGCGGAGGACCTGTGGGCCGACAGCGTGGCCGAGGGCTCCGTGGTGCCGGCGTCGGGACCCGGGTCGGCAGGAGGGGCGGAGGCCAGAGTCAAGTCCTGGCCCATCTTTTTGTTTCTCGCCGTGGTGTTTGGAGGGCCGTACCTGATCTGGAAACTACTCAGAGCTGAGGAAGGAGTAGAGGAGAGAGGTGAGTGGCCGTCATGTGTCACATCCCTCCATCTCTCCACCCGTCTCCCATTCCTTCTCCATGCTTCCTTTGTGTTCTTCATACATCTCTCCCTCACACACTCCTTCTTCCTCTCCCTTTTCTCCCCTCTCCTCGTCCTCTTCTTCCTCTCTCACTCACTCACTCTCTCTCTCTACCTTCCTCTCTCCCTCTTCTTCTCTTTCACCACCCATCCCTTTCTTGTTCCCTCGCTCTCCCTCTTTCTCTCACTCTCCCCATGTGTCCCATCCACGTTCCCTCTCTCTTTCTAATTACAGCACCTCACAAGTCTGAGTGATGTGAGATTAGTATGGGTTACTTAATTGCAGTGAGGTCTGTGGGTAGCTGACCAATGGCAGATTGTTGGCTGTGTGTTTCAGAACATTGAATTTGCAACACTTAATAAGAAGTTGGTGCAGACTGTCTGTTTTAATTTGACTGTATATGGATCTCCATTATGTGTAACATGAGGGTTTCATCCACACAGGACATGTTTGTTTTAGGGCATCTCCTGTGTGATGTTTTAGCCCGTCTCCTTCTGTGTGGTTACGTAGGCGTGTCCACCCTGACTGACTGCTCTGTGTCCAGGCACTAACTGGGCTAATGGGGAAGATGACCACGTGGTGGCCAAAGCCGAGTACGACTTCACTGCTGCTTCTGAGGAGGAGATCTCCTTCCAAGCTGGAAACATGCTCAATCTGGCACCAAAGGGTAATGACACACAGCCATCGATTACCCGCTGTCTCACTGATCCATCACTATAATGCCTACATGCATCCCGTGTGCTTGCCTAACGAACAGGTATAAACTGTTAGGCATGCTTTACTTTTGTTGCTAGCAATCTATGTCAGTACTGTAATATATGTTTCAGGAATATTAAAGAAGGTTACATACTATGTATGCCATATATTAAATATTTACAATGTTATTGCAAATTTTAGCATGAAGAATACTTGGTAAGGCAGTGTAATTTTTTTCCAATGTCTGCATTTACTAATGAAGTGCAGAGAAGTTGCTCTTTGGAATTTTCATTACGTATAATGTTCTGCTACATTTTGCTCTTTATGTGGTGAGTCATTTGTCATTTGTGCACTGAGAGCCCGTGTGGGTGGTCCGGTTCTCTCGCCGCCGTTAGACCAACAGCCGAGGGTTCGCGGCTGGCTGCTGGCCAGTTTGGACGGGCAGGCGGTGGGACTCGTCCCCGCTAACCACGTCAAAATCCTGGGCAAGAGGCGTGGTAGGAGACCGGCGGAGCCAGAGCTGCCACAGCTCCAGGAGGGACAGCAGCGTTCGCTCTCGAGCACAGGCGCCGGGGGCGTGGCCGCCTCCGAGACCCGCCCCTACCCAAACACGGGGGGCGTGGCAACATCAGAGACCCGCCCCTTCCCGGAGGAGCTGCTGGAGGCTGCGTATAAGGAAACGCCAGTGTCATACGCCCACCCAGTCGTCACCACAAACACCACAGCTACAAACGCTGCACTGGGGACTGAGAGGGTTGATTTGTGAGTGTGAGCAAAGGGGGCAGGTGTTTGATTATATGTGAGGAAAGAGAGGGAGGGAATCTCTGCACCTGTGACTGCATGTGTCTGGGGGAGATACAGGGCGTGTGGTAGTGCTCTCAAGGGCTTGGACATTATGTGAAGGGTGTGCCGTCCCTTACAGAGCAAACCCCATGACATCAAGGTCTTGGGGGACATCTCTGCACTTAGAAGCTATCTGTAAAGCTATAATTGGAATATTTTCAATGCTTCAGACAGTACCCCACTCAATTTATAAACTATAGTCTTGGCTTAAAATGGGCTGTGTTGGATTAAAGATGATCTCTTAATGAATTGAGTAGTGCAGTGTATGTCTCATAAAGAGACATTTGATATGGAATTGCTTTAATTGTCTACATGTCTCGCGTGCAGTTGCAAAGAAGGGAAGATCATCACATGTATGGATGCTGTCCTACTGTGTGTTGAAAACCATCACATGTATGGATGCTGTCCTACTGTGTGTTGAAAACCATCACATCTATGGATGCTGTCCCATCGTGTGTTGAAAACCATCACATGTATGGATGCTGTCCTACTGTGTGTTGAAAACCATCACATCTATGGATGCTGTCCCATCGTGTGTTGAAAACCATCACATGTATGGATGCTGTCCTACTGTGTGTTGAAAACCATCACATCTATGGATGCTGTCCCATCGTGTGTTGAAAACCATCACATGTATGGATGCTGTCCTACTGTGTGTTGAAAACCATCACATCTATGGATGCTGTCCCATCGTGTGTTGAAAACCATCACATGTATGGATGCTGTCCTACTGTGTGTTGAAAACCATCACATGTATGGATGCTGTCCCATTGTGTGTTGAAAACCATCACATGTATGGATGCTGTCCCATTGTGTGTTGAAAACCATCACATGTATGGATGCTGTCCCATTGTGTGTTGCAGAAACCGGGATCAGCTCCCTTTCAGATGCTGATTACGGCTTCAGAAGGAACCGGATCATTTGCAGGGCTTGCCTTGGAGCAATAGACTTTTCCCCCTCAAAACGCAATTTGGTTATTTGGTAAATCCGTTTGACTGATACGGTTGGTAGAACCGGTTTGTTCTGTGTTCTAATATCTGTCCTTTAAAAAATATATATTAGAAAAAAGGGCAAATATGTTTGTTACATGTTTGCTAACCTTAATTTTGATTATTTTAAATAACACATTAGTTTTTTCAGGTCCTTTTGTTCAACATCAGCCTAGGGTTAAAAAGCATAGTAATTAAGAGATTTGTTCCTTTATTGGGTTCAATCGACTGCATTTCTTTGAATGTAATTGACAAAATCATATTTAAAATGCTAGGTGTGCAATGTTACGTTTTTGAGCAGTATTGTTGAGATCAGCTAGGGTGAAGTGGACGTCCCACTGGCCTGCTGCACTGTGCCCAATCTCATCATACTCCTCATTAATCGCTTACTTAACTGTCTTGTGTTACGGATTTGTCTGTACTCTCTTTGTATAATCATTAACACATGCAGTTATGTAAATATAAACATTTTGACAGTAAAATATTTTCACAATTTAAACTTTTATCTTTTTTTATTACATTTTAGTCCTAATTAGGAAATGCATGAAAAATAGTACTTGTGACATACTGTACTTTAAGACGAATTATTTATCAATGTCTGTTCATGTATTTTTTCAGTCATTTCAGCCCCCCGTTTACTAATAGTTTGTAAAACGGTCTTTAGCTTTCGGGTTTTTACGGTTTTTTAGCTTTTAACAGTTTATAAAACACACAACATAAATCGTTCACAAATAATGGCGGCCTGACGTTTGGTATGATGGTGATGAACCATAAATCACTAGTAGCGAGTCGCTGTCGCCAAGCAACGAGGACGCCCTCGCGCACCTGCTGCACTGCGGCATACATACAAACGGCTGAGCGCTACAAAGCAAAGCCGCTCGCTGTCATTGGTCAGTTTGTTACCACGTCTAGACGGGAGTCTTCATTTTGGCCACAGCTGATTGGTTTCCCCGGCCGTCCGTCAAACACGCAGCAGGGTGGGAGGAGCCGCGCATCTATCGATGTGGCGAGAGGCACTAACCCCGACCACCGGCCGTCGGTAACGGGAGACGAACACAGCGAACGGAGCTATTATAACGGATAAGGACGGAAAATACGTCCGACGGACCGTCGTTTGAACGGCTCTCTAACGTTATCGACAGGACGCAAGCTAGGACGACTCGCCCGGCTGGCAAACTTTCAGGCAGGCCGGCCGCGGCGCAGCTGTCCCGGGGACACCGGGTCAGGAGAGCGGGGCTACCGGGAGGAGACACCCGAATGACCGTGAGACTGCTCCACAATCCGCCTTGATGTGTGTTGATGTGTCTCGGTGTCCGCTCACAGCACGGACACTGTATTTATCCACGTATAATGCACAAATAAATGTTAGTTCATATTTATTAAGATGATATTTATGAGAATATTCCTGCCACCACGTGAACATGTACGGAGGTACAGATCATTGTGTGTTCTGCAACGTGTTTTCTCCTGTGTGCTGTTGTTAAAATCTGAATTATATATATGTTTGTAAAAAAAAAAACGTCGTATACCAAAACGGGTTCGTTTATGGTTTCAGATGATGAACCGACTGTGTTCCGTCAACAATAATTTCCCATACGACAACAACCTGCTGGTTCTGGACATGGTTCTGAGCTCGCTCTGGGCGGTCCAGCAGCCCATCAACTGGGACAACGTCGCCAGACTCGTCCCTGGATTTACCCCAAAAGAGGTAATTAAGCTGAGCCTGCTGGTGCTGAGGTCTGCTGTAATATTGCTCTTATGGTGTTTTAAGGTTGGGACTTTTGGTAGGGTGAACTGTTAATAGATCACCTTCTGTGTGGTGTTCAAGCAAGTGAGGGTCACTTATTGTATTAATTTTATTTATTAGTGGATTTTATAAAGTTTCATGTCTCATGCATTAGCAATGTTATTTCCCCATGTCTGTGCTGTCTGTCATTGCTGTTTAGAGGCTGTAGAAGTCCTTGAAGCTCTCCTAAAGTACATGAACACATGACTGTGTCCTCAGATGTGCTGATGATATGACCACAAACTACTTGTTCCCATTTTCTATGTATAAAAATTCAAATTAACTACATATAGGCACAACTGCTCTACCTTAGATAGAAGCAATGTCAGTGTCACCAGCTGAGTACCTGTTCTGAAGGGTATAGACCACCGTTCTAAATGGTTATGACCGTTTACAGCAGCTTACAGATTTGCCATGCTCTACCCGATTCTCCTGAGATACTGGAGCACCAATCATTAGTGTAGGATGTGAGAAATACAGTATACACCACATATGAGACCATTTTGGATCGGATGTCATCACTGACATCTCATATGGACGTGCTGGCACTGTTAATGTCATGTGGTGGTCAGTGTTCACGCAGGTTTGATGAGCTGAAGAGCGCGGGGAGTCTCCCTCTAGTGGATGATCAGTGTAATATGGTGACTAGCGGCTCTGCGTCTGAAACACTCTCCGCTTACATCAGATCCACCCTCTTGGACCTCACGGGAGAGACGGGTGATCCACGGACCAATCAGAGCATCCTCTCTGTATCAGGTAAGTCAATAGAGTGGGATTTGGAAACCACGCTTTTCTTTAATTCACAATAAGCAGGGGAACCAATCGGAGGAGTGATTTTAGTCCTTTAGTCAGCTTTCCTGCCTGACATGTTTCCTCAGTGTTGCATGGCCCATGTCGTTGCATTTTTCAATGTCGTTTCTGTTCGAGAACAACACCTGATTCAGCATGCGCAGATTCACATTCCCATGGACTTTGATTAGCTGCCCCGTGTGGGTGTTAGTTCGGACCAAGGGGACAGTGTGTGGTGCGGTTACTGCGATCGGTGAAGTGTTTCAGACAGGGTTCAGTGCCTGCTGTTTCTGGTGCTCTCCAGGAGTGACTGTGACCCACGCAGAGAGAGGAGTCAGGCCTGACACGGAGGGCACGGCAGCTACAGAGGGCAGAGACAAAGAAGATGGTGGGAAAAGGTGAATCTTCACTCTCACTGGAGTGGTAGCCACACCTGCTCCTAGAGTCTTGCCACCCTGCAGAGTTTAGTGCCAACCCTGCACTTGGGGAAGTGACAGCCTAACTGTACACTGATGGTGGGCCTCCAGTATCAGAGCTGGTTAGCAGTCTAGTATAATTATTACAGTATGTACTGATCTTTTTATTACAGTATGTACTGGGCTGTTTATTACAGTATATATTGAGCTGTTTATTACAGCATGTGCCGGGCTGTTTATTACAGTATATATTGAGCTGGTTATTACAGCATGTACTGGGCTGTTTATTACAGTGCTTTACAGTTTTTCCCATAATAGTGCTAACTTGGTGGGTCCCACTGCACTAAAATACTGAAACCGTAGATATAACTGGCTTAAACATCCCTGAGAGAAAATATTACAACCAAAATTATGGTCACTGGTAATAACACTGATGGTATCACTGATTTATATAACTGATAATAGAACTGATTTATATCACTGGCAATATCACTGGTTTATTTCGCTGGCAGTATCACTGGTTTATGTCACTGGTAATGTGACCATTGTTATCACATGTAATATCAGATTTAATTCCCTAGTAATATCACTGGTAATATCAATGTTATTATCACGGGTAATACCACTGGTTTATGTCACTGGCGTTATCAGTGGTTTACCTGCTGACCTTGGGTCTTTTCTCTCAGTCCTACCATGGTGATCCACGTTTGTGACGAAGCCAAGAACCTGAAGCAGGATTTTGAATGTCCACGCCACCTGCTGGTGAAGGAGATGCGCTACTTCTCAGAGTACCTGTCTATGGACGCCCAGCGGTGGGAGGAGGTGGACATCTCTGTGCACTGCGACATCCAGATCTTTGATTGGCTAATGAGTTACGTGAAGAGAAACTGTGAGGAACCTGAACCTGGGAAGCACGTCGAAAGACCCAAGCTGGGTCAGTGTGTGTGTGTGTGTGTGTGTGTGTGTGTGTGTGTGTGTGTGTGTGTGTGTGTGTGTGTGTGTGTGAGCCTATAAGATTAGAACTCATTACAGTGACAGTGGTTCTGAGTGTGTGGTGTTAAATCGTGTGGGTTTGGTGGGTGTAATGTGGTTTAGACATTGAGTGTAGTGTTGAACGCTATTGTGTAAGTGTTTGTGATGTGGTTTGGTCGTGGTATGTGGTGTTGAATCATGTGGATGTGGTGTTTGTGGTGTGGTTTGGTCATGGTGTATGATGTTTAATGGTGTAACGTTGGTGTTGTGTGTTTGTGGTGTGGTTTGGTCATGGTGTATGGTGTTTAATGGTGTAACGTTGGTGTTGTGTGTTTGTGGTGTGGTTTGGTCATGGTGTATGATGTTTAATGGTGTCACGTTGGTGTTGTGTGTTTGTGGTGTGGTTTGGTCATGGTGTATGATGTTTAATGGTGTCACGTTGGTGTTGTGTGTTTGTGGTGTGGTTTGGTCATGGTGTATGATGTTTAATGGTGTAACGTTGGTGTTGTGTGTTTGTGGTGTGGTTTGGTCATGGTGTATGATGTTTAATGGTGTCACGTTGGTGTTGTGTGTTTGTGGTGTGGTTTGGTCATGGTGTATGATGTTTAATGGTGTAACGTTGGTGTTGTGTGTTTGTGGTGTGGTTTGGTCATGGTGTATGATGTTTAATGGTGTCACGTTGGTGTTGTGTGTTTGTGGTGTGGTTTGGTCATGGTGTATGACAGGGGTGGCCAACCCGTCATAGACCAAGAGCCACTTTTCTTACAGTGTTACGGCAAAGAGCCACATCGTACATGGGCGAGTGTAATCTGTTGAGCGGGGGGGTTTGACGAGTGTAAATTATTAGCTGTGAAGACAGTCAAATGCGTGTTTTCCACTACGCCGGTTTAAAAAGTATTAGCGGCTCACTAGGCTTGTAAACTAACCGCGCACCACGAAAATGTAGCAGTGTGTCGCCCCGTTTGTGCAGGTGAGCCCGCGGACCGGCTGGGGAGCCGCATGAAACCAGGCAAAGAGCCGCATGCGGCTCGCGAGCCGCGGGTTGGCCACCCCTGGTGTATGATGTTTAATGGTGTCACGTTGGTGTTGTGTGTTTGTGGTGTGGTTTGGTCATGGTGTATGATGTTTAATGGTGTCACGTTGGTGTTGTGTGTTTGTGGTGTGGTTTGGTCATGGTGTATGATGTTTAATGGTGTCACGTTGGTGTTGTGTGTTTGTGGTGTGGTTTGGTCATGGTGTATGATGTTTAATGGTGTCACGTTGGTTTTGTGTGTTTGTGATGTGGTGTGGTCATGGTGCATGGTGTTTATTTTCAGAACCCAGCAATGTCATCTCCATCCTGATCTCATCCGAATTCTTGAAGATGGATACTTTAGTAAGTGTGAATTTTTAAGTACCATTACTTCAGTCATTATAAATACACAGACAGTAAGTGTGAAAATGAGGTGAATGTGTGTCTGTGTGGTTAGTGTACAAAGCTTGCTGCATGACCAGTTTTATACAAATACCTGTACCTGGCAAAACCGGTAATATTTTAGTTAATTCTCATGTAATCTCATGTAACAAAAAAACTTAATGTAATCTTTATAACGCACAGGTAAAGTGCATAGAAGCCGTATATAGCCATGAATGCGTTTGTATGTAGACAACCAGATACGACCGTTATGAGTGTTTTACCTGAGGTTAATATACCTAGGTGAAATTAACTTTATAAAGTAATTAAATGGGTACCATGAAATGAATGCTAGCAGAGGTATGCTAGCACAGTGCCACAGTCTTGATGCTAACAGTTTCTGCTGTTTTTATTCATTATGTGCAGTGTTGGAACTTTAGGTTTCTAAACTGTTTATTTGAAAATATTTTATTGATTTGTTGAATAAAATCAAACTCTGGTTTATCTTCGGTTACACATTAGCCAAAAGTGACCCAAACCTGATTTTCTGTCTATATCGGCTTTTTGTTAGTTCACAGTATACTTGTACTAAAACTGTAACGCTCCACGTGGTAACCAGTTTAATCAGGAACAACCTGCTGACTGGCTGTGATTTTGGACACTCATGACTGCGATGAGGTGAAGGGGGGAAGATTTAAAAGATGGTGGTGTGTGTGTAGTCATGAGAGAGCACTGTCTGGATACACAGTTGGAGGTCACTCTAACCGTCCATCTTTCTTTGATGGCAGCGCAAAACTATGAGGAATGTCGAGCTCGATTGTCGTGATAGTCACACGAACTCCCGATAACGAATGTTCAGACTGAGTCGCTCTGCCGCACATGAAAATGTCCCAAATCCGAACTGAGAATGTCAGAATGTTGCTGTTCACGCTGCCATCCGAATGAAAAATCTGACATATGGAGAGAAAGATGTGATGTGGGCTGCTTGAACCTGCTGTGTGAACCTCACAGTATGTGGGTGCTGGTCTATGGGTGCTGGTCTATGGGTGTCTGATGGCATTGTGGGTTAAATGCTGGGGTCCTGCCTCACTCATGAAGCAGTGAACTTAATTCTGAATGTGTGTGTGTGTGTGTGTGTGTGTGTGTGTGTGTGTGTGTGTGTGTGTGTGTGTGTGTGTGTGTGTGTGTGTGTGTGTGTGTGCGCGTGTGCGTGTGTGTTCCTGGACTGCAGGTGGAGGAGTGTATTCAGTTCTGCCATAAACACATGAGTGCTGTTGTGGCCACGCCGTGTAACATGAGCTGCATTAGCAGTGCGCTGGTGTGTCGCATCGCCCAACTCTTCACACACAACGAGGCCCACGACATCAAAGACAAGAAGGACAAGTTCAAAAGGTCAGCACAGATCCACAAACGTGTATGGACGAAGGTTCCATAGCAGTTCTTCTTGACCTTTTCTCTTTAGATATTCTAAATATTTTGTGTGTGTTTTGCTTTAGTAAGTTGTTCCAGAAGAAGATTGAGAAGTTGTTCGTTCCTGACCATGAGAATCAGGACTCGCCAGGAAGCGCAGCTACGCTGTACAGGTGCCTCACAGGAGCACAGGACACACACACACACGCACACACACACGTATGCACAATAAGTATTTTAATACCCTCATTGCACTCTCTCATTTCTTTCCCTTTCTCTCCTTCTCTCTCTCCCTCCCTCACTGTCTCTCCATCTCTCTTCTTCCCTCTCCCTCTCCCCCTCCCTCCAGGTGTGGCCTTTGTCAGAAGCTTTTAACCAAAGACACTGAACGGAAGATTCCCTGTGTCCCAGGCAAACTCAATGTGGACTCTCGTGGGAATATAGTCTACACACACAGCAGGTTGAGCATCTGATCATCATCTACACATTTGCCTGGCCACTGTCTACATACACAGTAGCTGTCTGATCATTGTCTAAACACACATTAGGTTGCCTTCCTTCACTTCATGCTGTGTTGTGTGTCTGATAATCATCTGTACACACAGCACGCCGAGTGTCTAATCATCTTCGACACACACACACACAGTAATAAGTGACCATTGTGTACACCAATGAAGGTTGAATGTCTGACCATCGTCTGCACACACAGCAAATGTCTGATCGTTGTCTAAGCACAGCAGCTATCTGATCAGTGTGTACACACACAGCTGAGTGTCTGATCATCTTCGTCTGATTGTGTATATATTTGGATATTATTATAAATGTGCATATATAATGCGCATTTATATTATTTGTGCGCTGTGCACTTTCTGGTTGTTCTGACCTCAGGCATAAAGGTTGGGATGTCCATGAGTTTCTGAATAGCTTGTATGAGGAACTGAAATCCTGGGTCCTGGTTTACTGGAGGATCTGGGGAACCATCAACGTCCTCACTTGTTCATGCTGTAAACAGGTATATACATCTGTTCACATTGTAAACAGCTAAACACAGTAAGACCTGCTTACACTGTATACATGTAAACACATGCATTAAGAGAGGTAAACACACCCTAATCTACTCGTGCTGTAAAGGGGAACAGGTGCTTACAGTAAAAAGAGAAACAGTTTTAACTAGAAACATGCTAACACTCAAAATCAAATACTGGTCCAGTGTACAGTTTGCCAGCTTGCAAGTTAGATTGATATGTAGCAAGATAATGTATTTATTCCACAATTATTATGGAATAAAATCTAACATATGAAATTACAATTTCTTATGTTGAACTTTAGCGTAGTTATAAAGATGCTTAATGGCACTCAATCTACAACTTGAAAGCGAATAGAAGGCAGCGTGATGAAGGCACATGAATGAATGAAGAAATGATTTGTGGATTCTTTGTCACGGGCAAAGAACATGCAGGAAAGAAGGAGGAATCAACCGTGAGTGTCCAGTTGAAAGAGTTTAAGAAAACAAACAAAACAAATGTAACACCCACTGTTATAGAGGTGTTCTATAGAGGTGTTGTATAGAGGTGTTCCACTGTCATAGATGTGTTCTATAGAGGTGTTCCACTGTTATAGGGGTGTTCCACAGAGGTGTTCAACTGTCATAGAGGTGTTCCATAGAGGTGTTCCACTGTTATAGAGGTGTTGTATAGAGGTGTTCCACTGTCATAGATGTGTTCTATAGAGGTGTTCCACTGTTATAGGGGTGTTCCACAGAGGTGTTCAACTGTCATAGAGGTGTTCCACAGAGGTGTTCAACTGTTATAGAGGTGTTCTATAGAGGTGTTCCACTGTTATAGAGGTGTTCTATAGAGGTGTCCCATTGTCATAGAGGTGTTCTATGGAGGTGTTCCACTATTATAGAGGTGTTCTACAGAGGTGTCCCACTGTTATAGAGGTGTTCTACAGAGGTGTTCCACTGTCATAGAGGTGTTCTACAGAGGTGTTCCACTGTTATAGAGGTGTTCTACAGAGGTGTTCCACTTTCATAGAGGTGTTCTATAGAGGTGTTCCACTGTCATAGAGGTGTTCTATAGAGGTGTTCCACTGTTACAGAGGTGTTCCACTGTCATAGTGGTGTTCTATATATGTGTTCCACTGTTGTATAGGTGTTCTATAGAGGTGCTCCACTATTATATAGATGTTCTACAGAGGTGTTCCACTGTTATAGAGGTGTTCTATAAAGGTGTTCCACTGTCATAGAGGTGTTCTACAGAAATGTTCCATTGTCATAGAGGTGCTCTATAGAGGTGTTCCACTGTTATATACTGTAGGTGTTCTACAGATGTGTTCCACTGTCATACAGGTGTTCTATTGAGGTGTTCCACTGTTATAGAGGTGTTCTATAGAGGTGTTCCACTGTCATAGAGGTGTTCTATAGATGTGTTCTATAGAGGTGTTCCACTGTTATAGAGGTGTTCTATAGGTTTTCCACTGTTATAGGGGTGTTCTATAGAGGTGTTCCACTGTCATAGAGGTGTTCTATAGAGGTGTTCCCCTGTTATAGAGATGCTGTTGTGTTGCTTGTGTTCTTCTCCTTTAGAGGTGTTCCACAGAGATGTTCCACTGTTCTAGAGGTGTTCCAGTTATAGAGGTGCTGCTCTGTTGCAGGTGTTCCTCTGCTGTGAGCTGGCCCAGTGCAGGTACCACCCTCAGTCTGTGGTGTTCCCAGGTGTGGGTGCAGAGCGGGGTTGGCATGGCACTGGGTTCTATCCCTGCTGCAACCAGAGGGCTCTTCGCTTCGACCCCACCACCATGCCCCATGTAAGCTAGAACCGCCTACAACTGTATTTTGTGCCCAGAGTGTGCTAGAGCTATGCTGAATCAGCTTATAGTCACAAGAGATTTTCTGTGTGTGCGTGTGTGTGTATGTGTGTGTGTGTGTGTGTGTGTGTGTAACTGCAGGGCTGTAAGCTAAGAGACCACGTGGTGTGTCCAGATAGCGGGGACTGTGTGGACAATGTGAACTCTGTCCAGACCCGAATCCTGAATGACCTGTTATTGCATCGGGATGTGGTGTGTGTGAACAACCCTCCAGCCTCCGAGAGGTTCGCGTCCATGTTCATATCACTTCCATTTATGACTTTCCACTGAGTTGAACTCCATGCTGGATGTGACTGTGCTGTGATGTGTTTTTTGTGCAGTTTGGTGGAGTCGCCTGCAGGTGGCGAGCGTGTGCAGGACTGTGACATCATGCTGGGGCCTGGAGTTCGAAATGTTCAAAGAGGCGGAGCAAACACTGCTGTCAGTCTCACCTGCTACACCATGCTAGTATAAACACTGTTTTCACACACAGTCGGTCTGCTGTTTCAAAAGGTTATTGGGTGGAAACCTCCTAGAGATATCCTGCAGGTCACCAGTTCTCTGCAGCTTCTGGCAGCTGGGTCTGTACCCTGCTCATCCTCTGATGAATAACGGATCCTGTTTGAGTGACCATGACAACATAACGTGGCCACAGGCGATACGTTTGCTTACCCACGATCCCACAGCACGGTTGCTGGAGACAGCTTTATCGCATTGATGTTTTTTTTTTTAGCTTGTGTACTTATGAACGAAACATTCGAGTTCAAAAATGTCCTGCAATCAAAAAGGTCTGGAAACAAAAAAAGTTCTGGAATCAAAAAAGAGGCATCTGAAAAATAATGTATCCATTAACGTGTGTCCCCATCACATGGTCTGTTTCAGTTTTCACTGTTAAAGAACTGGAGTCTTCAGCTGGTGAGAACACACACACACACACACACACACACGTGCACACACATATGCATGCACTCATACAGCCACACGCATACACATTCACATTCAGTCACACCCAACACACTCACGTCTCACACTCTCAAACCAGACCGAGTGTTGAATTCTAGCACATGTACTGTTCGTCTCATTCTCAACGGCCTTTGACCTTTCTCAGAGACAGCAGTCTCTCCTGTCTGAGGATGAAGAGTATACCACAGGGTCAGAGGTTACAGAGGATGAAGTTGGAGATGAAGAAGATCCTTCAAAGAAACAAGGTTGACTGATTCTGAAGTTATTCTGTAGTTCTGTAGACCTATAATAAAACAATTCTTCATATATGTGAACTTCAAGCTGTAGTGACAGCCTTTGACCTGAAGGTGGCAGCCAAGTACAGTTTAAAGTGTCCTGATCTTGAATGTAAACTTTAAGAACTGACATTAGGTTCTTTATGCACAGTGGCAAAGAAGACAAAAAAATCAGGCAAACTATTGAGAAGACAGGTGTCTTCCCCGAGCATACAGAGCAGAGAGAAGACCATAGACAAGGTGAGGGCACGACTGCTTCACCTCAGCACCGCAGATCAGAGAGCTGCTCTAACTCACGTCTTTGCCGCTTTGCAGGTTCCTTCACGAGACTCCACCCCTTTCACGTACGTCTTTCTTCTGTCTTCTCCTCAAGTGTTTATGTCTCCTTTTATCAGTTATGGCCGTTAGTATTAAAGTAATTACTTATGGATCGCAAGTCAGTAACCTGACTGAGTTCAACCGCCGCAACCTCTAAACTGTAGTCTTGTTCTTCTTTTTGTCTGTCTGTCTCTCTTTCTGTCTCACCCCTCAGAGTAAGTGTGCAGATGAGTAAATGGGACAGCACTCGCTCAATGAGGTTTAACCAGGACGCTCAAAGGGAGGAAGGTATATGTCCAGAATACGCACTTATCTTCTAACCCAGTAGCTACCACGCCTGCCCAGACCATCCCACAGACCCTGTACCTACACAACAAACCCCGCCCCAACCCACAGACTCCTCCTCTATCCTACACGCCCCTCCCCATCCCACACACCCCTCCCCTATCCCATACACCCCTCTCTTGTCCTACACACCCCGTCTCCATCCCACAGACTCCGCCCCCATGCTATAGACCCCGCCCCTATCCTCCAGACCGTGTGTGTGACTCTAAATATCTTCTTTTCCTTGGCTCCCTACAGACCAGAGGAGAATGGTGGACATTATTGACCATCTCACCAAAATGCGTTTTGGTGACTTAGAGCAGAGCAAGTCCAAAGACACTAAAGAGGTAGAGAAGAGCCACCTTCACTGTTGTGTCTGTGTACATATAATACATATTCTTCTTATAGCAAGTATACACGTTATGTAATACCTAATATACTGTGTGTGTGGCTATTGTTTGTTCTTTGATGTGTGTGTCCAGCTTGCAGGCGGTATCTACTCCAGACTGGAAGCCCAGTTTAAGAGCTGCACACAGTCAAGCAGCAAACACAGCAGCTCAGACAAAACACTCCGGTACATCTCTCTCTATCGCTCTCTCTCTCTCTTTCTCTCTCTGTATGATGCACACACTTCAAAAGACACCCTAAAGTATATAAACATATGCACACACCCTGCACATAAACATTTACACACACTACTACAGACCCAGATTTTGCATTCATACATTATTCTGATTGCTGTTTAATCTTAACTGCTTGTTATTATTCGGTTCCCTAAGTTGGGTCCCCATGTTGAGACATGGGCATTATATTCTGCAGGCAACATCTGCTAATCGCCCGGTCCTTTCTTTAGGCTGAAGACTCGCTCTGGGCCATCGAGACCAACATAGAAGAAACAGTTGGACTGCTGAATGTGTGAACAGACTCCAGAGACTGTTCAGAGAGATGAGAGACACTAGATATCTCCATCCCTGTATACCTTTGTTCCAACCACGTTGGACTGAACGAGTAGAGGACTGCGAGCAGTGATGTCATTAATGAGGCCAGTGATGTCATAAAGGAAGCTGATGCCATGGAGAACATTTGACATCATTTGAATCCGTCTTCCCCATTACTAGCAGTGCTACTAGCATCATAGATGCTAAAGTACGTCTTTATCCTTCTTCTCGTGCTATTTCACTTTCTTCTGTCTTGTTCATTCTCTGATCTCCTCGCATATGCACATAAACCTGGTCTTCCTAATCTCAGGTGACCCTCCTTGTAGTAACCTGCACTTTGTGCTGCCCTAACACGCTGCCCCCTGCTGGTGAGCATTAACCCTGTAGAGTCCTGCTGCCAGGGACATTGGGAAGGTGGCTCTTCTCACGACCCTGACATACTCAATCTAGAATAAAGAATGGAGCAGAGTTTCCAACTGTGTGTGTTTCAGTGTCTTCAACCTCAACACAAGGCTCAACTTGGTCTGCCAGGCATATATTTATGGACTCGGTTACAAGTGGCGGCCCACTTAACCCACCACAAAACGTTTTGTTTCTGTTGATTATGAGAATTTAATCAATCGTTTCACATCTACACAAATGCAGCTGTATTTCTTACTTTTTGGGTTATGCTTGGCTTTCTTGGTAAGAGATATGGTGGCCATATCCAGCCTCATTTATCCATGAAGGTAAAAAATCATGCAGGATGGTAGAAATGTTTCACTTAGTCTCAAACTAATTAACATAACTAGCTTGCTAATCCACCAGCTACCAATGTCAGTCATGCAACTGTATTATACCAAACTAACAAGCTCGACCTAAATGTTTTATTTTTGCAAATTATTTACATATCCGGCACATCTGAAATTACATTTGTTGAAATATCTGTGCACTGGAAGGGTTTTTACTTGGCAACAGAACGTAGTTTGGGTGTGATCTGATGTAGTTTGGGTGTGATGGTGGGAGCTGATGTAGTTTGGGCATGATCTGATGTAGTTTGGGTGTGATGGTGGGAGTTGATGTAGTTTGGGTGTGATGGTGGGAGCTGACGTAGTTTGGGCGTGATGGTGGGAGCTGACGTAGTTTGGGCGTGATGGTGGGAGCTGACGTAGTTTGGGCGTGATGGTGGGAGCTGACGTTGTTTGGGCGTGATGGTGGGAGCTGATGTAGTTTGGGCGTGATGGTGGGAGCTGACGTTGTTTGGGCGTGATGGTGGGAGCTGATGTAGTTTGGGCGTGATGGTGGGAGCTGACGTTGTTTGGGCGTGATGGTGGGAGCTGATGTAGTTTGGGCGTGATGGTGGGAGCTGACGTTGTTTGGGCGTGATGGTGGGAGCTGATGTAGTTTGGGCGTGATGGTGGGAGCTGACGTAGTTTGGGCGTGATGGTGGGAGCTGACGTAGTTTGGGCGTGATGGTGGGAGCTGACGTAGTTTGGGCGTGATGGTGGGAGCTGACGTAGTTTGGGCGTGATGGTGGGAGCTGACGTTATTTGGGCGTGATGGTGGGAGCTGATGTAGTTTGGGCGTGATGGTGGGAGCTGACGTAGTTTGGGCGTGATGGTGGGAGCTGACGTAGTTTGGGCGCGATGGTGGGAGCTGATGTTCTTTGGGCGTGATGGTGGGAGCTGACGTAGTTTGGGCGTGATGGTGGGAGCTGACTTAGTTTGGGCGTGATGGTGGGAGCTGATGTAGTTTGGGCGTGATGGTGGGAGCTGACGTAGTTTGGGCGTGATGGTGCGAGCTGACGTTATTTGGGCGTGATGGTGGGAGCTGACGTAGTTTGGGCGTGATGGTGGGAGCTGACGTAGTTTGGGCGTGATGGTGGGAGCTGACTTAGTTTGGGCGTGATGGTGGGAGCTGACGTAGTTTGGGCGTGATGGTGGGAGCTGACGTAGTTTGGGCGTGATGGTGGGAGCTGACGTAGTTTGGGCGTGATGGTGGGAGCTGACGTAGTTTGGGCGTGATGGTGGGAACTGACATAGTTTGGTCACAATGGTAGGTGTAGGGGTAATTGGAGATGGTGGTGGTGGTTGGGGTAATTGGAGATTATGTTAGGGGTTGGAGTAGTTTGGACACGATGGTAGGTGTGTGTGTGTGTGTGTGTAGTATGGGTCTAAGCACAGGTGAGTGTGTGTGTGTGTGATATGTGTTGTGTGAATAGCCAAACGTTTGTGTGTGCAAAGGCGAATGAGCATCTGCATACATTTTTGGTAGTTTGTGGAAACCATGGCAACGAGAGTACTGGCACTCTGGGCTTAGAGGACAAAGCCCAAATTATGTTTTTTTGTTTAGAGTTCAGTAATAGAGCTTCTGCTATTCTCCAGAACAAATGAATGCGTTGGTATTCTCAGTGACAACAGAAGACACATCACACCAAAGACACGTCACACAACATGCCAGAATTCTCTCACTGTCTGTCTGTCTGCCTGCCTGTCTCTCTCTCTCCCCGTCTCTCCCCCCGTATACATGTTCATGTTACACTGCGATTTCATCTTTCTCATCTTATTTGTCACATTTATGCGACTGTCATTTTTTGCACTATTTTACACTTCTCTTTCTCTTAGACAGGAAATGGATTAGTCCTTCTAAAGGCTGAGCAACCACAACCTCGCTGACCGCACACACACACACACACACACACAACCTTGGTGGCAGTTTTTTGGTGGGCTTGGTTCGTACAAAACCCTCCACACAGATGCTGAACTTGGTTCTTACAAAACACTGATCACAAACATGTTGACTGACAGCTTAATAAAGTTTCCCTCCATAAATAATCAACCATTTAAAAAACATTTTCTATACATCCATGAAACTATTTGAAAAAATGTCTAAGAACCTTCTATTGGAGAGTTTAGGGCATCTGAACATTCATGGTAAAGATATTTGTTGAACCTTGTATTTAAAGCTGACACTGAATAGAGACTGGAACAGAAGCAAAATGGTGTTTGTGTAGCAGAACAAAGCTGTGTACACACAAACACTTGCGCACACACACAACCACAAGCGAAAGGTAGACAGTGGTTGCATTCTCCATGTGCAGGGTCATAGGTCATATCATTGGCTGCTCCTTTGTTTATTGTTCATGGCAGTGAAAGCTTCTCTTTCCACTGTCATCAGAGATAATCAACCACACTGAGTTGTGCGGGTGTGAATAACATGATCCAGTAACCAAACTGGGTTTCATCATGTTCTGTGTGTTTACAGGTAATCTAATGACTGCTTCTGTAGTTTATTTACCACTGCTGCAGCAGGGCACTGATATCTTAATGCATATTATATTCCCACAAGCTATTTTACAGATGTGTCAGGCTTCCAAGTCCAAACAGTCTGTGCTTGTCGTGATGGACGTTAGCCACTAGAGGGAGCACTTCATTCCTATACTGAATTTCAGTGCCCCTGAAAAGAGGTGACTCTTCCTCATTTTTTGTATTCTTGTTTTAAAGTTCACCTCCTAGAACAGGGCACCACTATTTATAGTAGACTAACGCCATAGACTATGAACATGCACACACACAATGACAATATATGCATTTTTGGACTTTGTATTATTCGGAATATGTGGTAAATATTATGCAGGCCACTGTGGCAACACAATATTTATTATCTGCATATATGTTAATCCTAATTATTTATGTTAATTTCATGTTTACAGATTTGCCATCAGTTCTTTGCCAAGCATTAAGTATCTCTATGGCACATCAGGGGTAAAATATCTATTAAGAACTACTGAGATTGATCACCATACATGCAACACAATGGTGACATGTGCAGCACTTGCAGTACTCAGGTGCAGAGCCAAGTGTGGCCCACTGACCTGATATCATGATAACATATGTAAATAGGTGGGTGGGACCAACCAGATCAAGCTGAGATTGGCCAAATCATGAAGAGGGGGCTCCGCCCTGCTAACTCCCCCTCACCCACCCCTTCAACCCCCATCTGACCACACACACACACACACACACACACACACACACACGTGTAACAGTTCACACAGCAGTGCTAGTGTGCTGCAGCAGCTCTAGGCTGTGTGATCAGAACTTCAGCCTCAGGTGACTCTCACCTAAGAGTCGTTGGTTTAGAAGCTAAGTAACAACTAAGTAACAACGCTGCTATGAAACTTCAAAAGCATGCAGGAAGCTGAAGTAACTCACTGTGTTTACGCTGCACAACTAAGAATAATTACTCAGCAGCCACAGTGTTTGTAAACAATTTGGAAAATAACTGATGCTTATCTGCCTCCAGATAAGATACAATCACTGTTTTGATAAGTCCTGCTCCGTGTGATAACATACAAACTTGTGTAAACACCCGTTTTTTTACGTTTACGTAGCGTAAGAAATCCCCAAAGTAGCTTCATCGGTCAGACTGAACAAGTTAATTTTGTTTCTCTGGTTTGAACCAGATCAAACTGAACCAGATCAAAACTGGTTATGCAATCTGACTTGCTGCTCAGAATTCCTGTTGCACAGTTAAGGGACTTCAGTCTGCCTGCTGCACCTACGTGGCCCTCCTGTAAGTGTCCCTGCTCCACAACACCACCACACTACTACAAGAGGACACACACTGCTCGGTTTCCCTAAAACGCACAAGTATAGTGTTAAAAAGCTGGTGCTTTCCAGCCATGGTGGAGAACAAGTGTGTATGTTGTCAGTCCATTGTATAACTTTGTATAGCAACACAAAGTGGCCAGCAGAACGGACTCAACATAGCAGATTCATTACAACACAGACTCAACATAGCAGTGACTCAACAGATCACTGTGTTCAACAGAACAGACTCAACATAGCGGCGACTTAACAGAACACAGACTCAACATAACACAGACTCAACATAGCAGTGACTCAACAGATCACTGTGTTCAACAGAACAGACTCAACATAGCAGCAACTTAACAGAACACAGACTCAACATAGCAGCAACTTAACAGAACACAGACTCAACATAGCAGCAACTTAACAGAACACAGACTCAACATAGCAGCAACTCAACAGAACACAGACTCAACATAGCAGCAACTCAACAGAACAGACTCAACATAGCAGTGACTCAACAGAACAAACTCAACATAGCAGCAACTCAACAGAACAGACTCAACATAGCAGCAACTCAACAGAACAAACTCAACATAGCAGCAACTCAACAGAACAGACTCAACATAGCAGCAACTTAACAGAACACAGACTCAACATAGCAGCAACTTAACAGAACAGACTCAACATAGCAGCAACTTAACAGAACACAGACTCAACATAGCAGCAACTCAACAGAACACAGACTCAACATAGCAGCAACTCAACAGAACAGACTCAACATAGCAGTGACTCAACAGAACAAACTCAACATAGCAGTAACTCAACAGAACAGACTCAACATAGCAGCAACTCAACAGAACAGACTCAACATAGCAGTGACTCAACAGAACAGACTCAACATAGTAGTGACTCAACAGAACAAACTCAACATAGCAGCAACTCAACAGAACACAGACTCAACATAGCAGTGACTCAACAGATCACTGTGTTCAACAGAACAGACTCAACATAGCGGCGACTTAACAGAACACAGACTCAACATAGCAGTGACTCAACAGATCACTGTGTTCAACAGAACAGACTCAACATAGCAGCAACTCAACAGAACAGACTCAACATAGCGGCGACTTAACAGAACACAGACTCAACATAGCAGCAACTCAACAGAACACAGACTCAACATAGCAGCAACTCAACAGAACACAGACTCAACATAGCAGCAACTCAACAGAACAGACTCAACATAGCAGCAACTCAACAGAATAAACTCAACATAGCAGCAACTCAACAAAGTCTCAGGAGAGCAGCGACCCAGCGGAAGTTACTGAAAAGTCTTTACTAAAGTCTGAATTGTTTCAACACACACCTTCACACACAGACACTGTAAAAACCCAATGTAAACAGGCCCAAAGCTCACATAACTCTCCACTCAGCTTTTAAAAGGTTTTATTTAGGTTCGAGTTTTACATTTGCTTGTTTACAGTAGGTCATGTTAATATGTGATATGAATAAGGAGGTAAAGGTGAGTAGCAACTGATGTAGTCAGATATAGCCCAGTCTGACTTTAGTCTATATATAAACTGCAATATGTTCAATACAATCTCACATAAGCCGTCCGACTTCTGCTCCAGACGAGACCCAGCATAAGAACACGAGCCAGACACTCTGAAATGACCGCTGAAAATCAAACTCATCTGTGACATTCTTCAACACGTCAAATATTTGATTTTCAGGGAATTTGGGTCTTCAGATTCCTGGAAGAAGAGATGCCCTCTAACATTGAAATTGAGGGAAAAATTCTTCAGATGCGACACTGACTTTGCACAGTGAAGATGTAAACAAGAGAGTCCAGTCCTGTCATCGGAGTGAATGAGCGGTTCAAACTTCTACCTCATATCTTTTATTACTGCGTTATTACTGTCATGTGGCCTCCAGCGTGTAGAGAGGGCACAGCAAAAATGATCACACTGACACCAGATCAGTTGCAAAAGGGAAACCTTTCATTATATCCAGTAACTTTACAAAAACCTTCAAGTAAGCCTGTGCACATGCAGCTTATTTAGATTTATTTATATATTTTCTTCATGCCCACCATGATTAGGACTGCGTGCAATTTCCCTCTGGGATCAATAAAGTATTCCTGATTCTGTACTATACACATGTACATGTGCTGGATAGCGTACGTATGAACACCTTACATTTACAAACAACATTTTACATCCCTGGCGACTGCTAATGTGTCCTGTCTGTTTAGTAAAGGTGCAGCATAAACTGCTGCATGTGTGTTGATGGGGCAAGCTGATTTGATCCTTTGTTCGCCGGCAACACTAGTTTGCCTACACACCAAATCCAGTATTTTTCCATCAACTGACGTCCAAGTGTAGTTGCATCACGTGACTCGAAGGCGCACATTAATTTCTCCGCCACGGCATCATCACGTGGCTGCCTCTCAAAGTCACCCCGACGTGTCGCTCCAAAAATACTATTCACATAGGACAGCATATTAGTTTTATTTCGCTGTAGCTAAGTTTTTTAATAATAATAAAAAAAGGTCCATATAGCTTTATTGTAGCTCCACTCGACCCATACCCATGCGTATTATAGCTAGCCTATCTCAGAACAACCACTCCCCTTCGTGGCTAGTGGAAAATTACCAGAGTACAATCAGCAGAAGTACAAGCTCCGACATCCATCGCCCAGACTGGCTGCCCCCACAATCTCCGAGGGGTTTACCCGCAAAAAATAACACCAATTTTACTTTTACCTTCGTTATCTGCCAAGACTGTCACTGCTTGTAAACGCTGAGAGAGAAAAAACACAGCA
This sequence comes from Brachyhypopomus gauderio, assembly GCF_052324685.1. Taxonomy (NCBI): domain Eukaryota; kingdom Metazoa; phylum Chordata; class Actinopteri; order Gymnotiformes; family Hypopomidae; genus Brachyhypopomus; species Brachyhypopomus gauderio. The sequence continues at coordinate 18,789,228 of NC_135227.1, forward strand.
CTACAAAGAATAAGCATGTTGTGCCACTCTTTTTTTTAATCAGGTGTCGAGTTTAAAATAAACAGTCCGATGGTGTGATGTAACTACAAGACACTACAAGCCTCAAAACGAACCGACCGCGCCGCCCGACAGCAGAATTTAAAACTCCATTCTGCTTCGAGTCTGCCCTCCTTTCTCTCTCTTACAAGGGCGGAGCTGCGGCGTGGGCGCCCAGAAAAATCGAGGTTGAGTGACAAGCGCTCGCTCCTATGGCGCGTCCGCGTGGGCGTCGCCGCCGCCGCCTCGACCAATGGCCCGCGGGGAATGGGCGTGACGTTAATCCAAACTTTTCGCGGCGACATCGGCTGAAAACTAAACCGAGATGGAATCTCCCAGTCTGAACCGGTTTCAACCGGTTACGAGTTTGTTGCTTGTGAGGAGGAGAGGCGCAGGTTCACAGTCTCTAAATAGCGCCCCCGCTGCAATATCTTCCAGTAAAAGACAAAAAAAAACAACAACTGTTAATCAAGGTTAACTTTATTTCGTAAAATGAATCGGACTGAGAGAATACCCAGCTCGCCGTGATTGTTAATGCCGAATCCACATCGCGGTGGTCCTAGTCAAGCAGCTAGGCTAGCGAAGTTAGCGTACTCGTCACATAGGCTGTGTGGCTGACCGACGTCTCGGCGTATCTCGGGGCGACCAGGCGACCGCGTGCACCCGGGCGCGAGCGACACTGGAGCTAGTTAGCTAGCACGCGGGTTAGCAGCTCTGGCAGACCGGCAGACCTTCCTCTCACGGGCGCGGACTAGCGGTAGGTAACTGGGGGGGGCTCAGACTGGAGCTAACTGGGGATGGTGTGTGTGTGTAGGCGTGCGTGTGTGTGTGTGTGGCACGGCTCGTCAGGGACGGGTGACATGGCCGGGGCGGAGGGGCGAGGACCAGAACCGAGAGACCCCCGGCGAACCGGACTGCAGCTCGGTCACGTTACCGTTACTGGTGTAGCCGCGCTGGTGCGGGTGGAGGTGGTGGAGCTGCTCCTGTCTGCACGGTGGAGGGTGGCGCTACTACGCCGAGCGGTGTGGTGGTGGTGATGGAGGGAGGGAGGGGTTCTCCGCTGGCGTGTAGTCCGGGAGATGCGTGACAACAGTGGGCTGCCCCGTCCGTGTTTATGCGCGTATGTAGTTAGTTATGTAGGTTTATGTGTTTGTTTTATTTAGTACAATACTGCAAACATCTGCATTAATGCGAGTGTGTGTAAGCGCCACGGTTATATCCACGAGTGTGTGTAAGGTTATACTCACGAGTGTGTGTACGCGCCACGGTTATATCCACGCGTGTGTGTACGCGCCACGGTTATATCCACGAGTGTGTGTACGCGCCACGGTTATATCCACGAGTGTGTGTAAGCGCCACGGTTATATCCACGAGTGTGTGAAAGGTTATACTCACGAGTGTGTGTACGCGCCTCGGTTATATCCACGAGTGTGTGTAAGTTTATACTCACGGTTATATCCACGAGTGTGTGTAAGCGCCACGGTTATATCCACGAGTGTGTGTAAGCGCCACGGTTATATCCACGAGTGTGTGTAAGCGCCACGGTTATATCCACGAGTGTGTGTAAGTTTATACTCACGGTTATATCCACGAGTGTGTGTAAGCGCCACGGTTATATCCACGAGTGTGTGTACGCGCCACGGTTATATCCACGAGTGTCTGTGTAAGCGCCACGGTTATATCCACGAGTGTCTGTGTAAGCGCCACGGTTATATCCACGAATGTCTGTGTAAGCGCCACGGTTATATCCACGAGTGTCTGTGTAAGCGCCACGGTTATATCCACGGTTATATCCACGAGTGTCTGTGTAAGCGCCACGGTTATATCCACGAGTGTGTGTGTAAGCGCCACAGTTATATCCACGAGTGTGTGTAAGCGCCACTGTTATATCCACGAGTGTGTGTAAGGTTATACTCACGGTTATATCCACGAGTGTGTGTAAGTTTATACTCACGGTTATATCCACGAGTGTGTGTAAGCGCCACGGTTATATCCACGAGGTGAGTGGGTGGTGTCGTGGGTTGGTGTGGGATGGATGTAGTGTGCAGGTTTGAGGTGAAGTTGGCCCGGTGGTGGGTGGATCAATGCGGCGTGTGTAACGTACACGTTACACGGGCGGGACGGGCAGGACCAGAACCGCTCCAGTCGGGCCAGGTTGAACATCCGTGTGGAGGGTTGATGGATGATGGGAGTTGATGGCTTATTTGGAGTCGCGGTCGAACTAAAGCAGAAAACACATGTGCACACATCACTTAAAGCACCAACTCTGTGGACAAAATAGAGTTAGATTTGGACTTGAGAAAAAATACTTAACGATATTGATAATGTCTTGTTGTCACACTGGCTTTCACCTTTACCTGTAGCAGAATGGCTAAACGCTAGTTACTTTTCCACACTTAAAATGTCCTTTTGTTAATTGCGGTCAGCGTTTGTCCCCGTGTTGATGTGGGATGTCTGTGGGGTCAGTACCGGGTTGCTGCACAGAACCCCAGTGCTGGACTGACCTCCACAAGTACGTTAGAGCCCGGCGCCTCAAAGTGTCGGTTCGACGGGCTTGCTTGACCTAGTTTTAAGGTTCTGTGTTTTATTATTTGCTGTGGCCCTCAGTGGAGGTTCTCAACGTTGTGGATAACCTTATTGTACATTTTTTGTTTCCACAGACCATTAGACTGAATTAGAAATTGGCTGCTGAATCGAGTAGTTAAGATGTTCTGTATTAATTCCGTGTGCGTAAAACACAGAATATTATAGGTGCGTGATGACTGCTGCATGACGTGTCGGTCCGCGCGCCTGTCTGGCGGATGTAAACAGTGTTACGTCAGGGAAAGGGCTGATTTGCACGTGGGTTCATTGAGAAAATAAAGTTCAGTCTTCTCTTTTTCCCACAGACACACCACTAAATCTTCCTACAGTTTACCGCACTGAGCTATATATTGATAGCAAACAAATCTGTTTGTTGCTTCTGCCATTTAGTCATTTTTTAAATTTCCCATTGACCGTCCACATGGTCTTTAATTATTAATTAAGGAGTCGGGTGTATCAGATGTTTAGAGTGCTGATTATGTATGTGCTTTGTTTTGATATCCGAATATGAGAATGCAAGAACATTAATGGGTATGGTTGCCAAATCTGTTGTTTTGCAACCATCACTGTAGTACTGGGTTTTGTTGTGATGATGCTGTGGAAGCCTGCAGTATGCAAATGAACCAAATCAGCATTATTTTAATTGCGTGGTGTAAACGTTCACAGACATTCACTGGTTCACAACATCTTCCAATGCGTTAATGAAACGCAGCATTCACATGAACTGACCAACATGAATAATCTTCAACCGTGTTGCGTCACGAATACCTGAACTCAGAAACCTGCGGAGTGACGCTGTCAGAATGGGAATGGATTAGATTTTGTGACCTACATCTCCATAAACGGTCCAGAAACTTGATCTTGGACCTGCACTGCTGCCCCGGACCTCAGGTCATGCACGCTGTGTGTGTCCCAGTGAGAGAGCCATTAAGAAGAATACAGCGACCACGTCCCGGTCATGCCAGCGCAAAGCCCTGCAGTACAGACATTGGGGAAATAGTTTGGAGTTCATTTCAAATGCTTTTTCCCTGCTAGATGTTTCTTTTGAACAAAGGCCTCACCAGCCCTCCCTGTCCCCACAGAGCCCTATGCCAGCAGTTATGACAATGTTAGCCGACCATGCAGCCAGACAGCTGCTGGACTTCAATCAGAAACTGGACATTAACCTCCTGGATAATGTGGTGAACTGCCTGTACCATGGAGTTGGCCCACAGGTAAGAAGCATGTGTGAAGCGGCGTTCTGTGGCTGGATAGTGTTCTTCCAGCCCTGAGTGTGACCACATGCCATAGTGGCATTGTGTTTCTCTTCTGCCAGACGAGACTGGAATTTTGAGACTTGAATTTGAACACCAAATATTTGTGATGTTTTGCTCAAACTACTGGGCTGCAAAACAGGAACAATGAGCTTGCAGAGCGCGATGCACTAATTTCATAACTATTCCATCTTTCTGTTTCTTATTTGATTTCGCACGTACAGATTTTTATGCAGTCCAATATCTATACTAAATGTCTGCAGTACGTTTTTTCGATGTGTCCATGTTGATACGGTTTTGTTTTCATAGCAAAGAATGGCGCAGGAGGTCCTCACCCATTTAAAGGAGCATCCCGACGCCTGGACCCGAGTAGACACCATTCTGGAGTTCTCCCAGAACATGAACACCAAGGTGAGCCTGCCCCCTCCTGACAGGCTGCTCCACGCCCTTGGGGCACTGTGGGGGCGTGAGTGCTGGCCAGGCTCCTCCCCCCCCCCCCCCCCCCCCCCCCCCTGCATGGTGGATTTCACCGTGGGGACGAGAAGCAGAGCCTCTAGCAGCACTCTCGGCCCGACGGGCCTCCTGAGGGCGGCTCCTAACCTCTACTCTGAGGAAGCGCTGATCTGATGTGACTCGTACAGATTTTTGGGGAAATACAGTGAGGAATTAGTGCCACCGGATGGATTATTTCATACAAATTAACTGTTGGGCATTTGTAGTGCCTGCAGCTCAATTGGACGAGGCTTGTTTTGGTTTGTGTTACTATGGTGTCATGGGCACAGTTATTTTTATATAAGATGTTGTTGGCTTCAAGTCAAACCTTTGATACCTCCCAACATCTGAGAGCCCATTAAACTGGACCTCCCCACTCACGTCTTTAGATACCTTCCAACCTCGGTGAGTCTAATAAACTCCACCTCCCCACACCAGTTAATTTCTTAATTAGAAATGTGTATGAAGCGTGAGGTGTTGGCAGTGAAGTGTCCAGTCAGACCCCTCTGGCCTGTTGGGGAGTGTGAGCTGCTGAGAGGATCCGTGTGCAGCATGTCTGCTCACTCAGTTCCTGCACCTCCATCCCGTCTCTATCGGAGCCGTACGCTCATCTAGTCTTCATGGGCAAACCGAAGAAGGACCTGCCATCAAAACCTCAGTGAGGAATCACTGAACACCATAGGGCGGGTTTCAGTGTTGAGACTGCGGGGCCTTGTGAAGAGGCGTGCGTGCGTGTGCGTGTGCGTGTGTGCGCGTGTGTGTGTGTGTGTGTGTGTGAGAGAGAGAGCTCGGCACTAATCCTGCAGCTGTTCTCACTCATCCTAATTGGGACTTTGATTTGCTCAGCAGTTCTTCCTATGGCGGTTGCGATGGAGTTTTTCCCCCATTGTTTAAGAGGCTTCCTCAAAGTACTGGTGGCTCTGTTTGCTGTTGATGTATTTGTTTATTTGTTTATTTGGGGCTTGCTGTATGTACGCTCTTAACCCTTATACTAATGTTTGGAGGGGATTTGTCAGCAGTGTTTCATAGTTTCATATTGTGCTGCCCAAAATGTGAGGCCTTAGAGGAACTTTTGCTAAAAGAGAAAAGGTAAAACTCTTATTAAATTTCTCATACCTTTCAAAATCTTTCAGGAAAACAAAATTAAGTGAAGGAAAAACTATGTAAAGTACATTGGTCATTTGGCAGTTTCCACTACATTCTCTTTTTTCTCTTAAAAAAAAAAAACATTGTTAAGGAACAATACAAGAGAACAGACAAAAACACTCAACCATTTCTTAATTGAAATTGTTCATATTTGATTATTAATGACAATGTTCCATTATGTTGATTGCTTGTAATAGGAAGAAAAGGGGTGTGTCTTCCTGTGCACCTTGACACAGCTAGGCTTTGGGCGGCAGGCCTCCACAAGGTCTACCTTTTCATTCCCTTATACTCAATTCTGCTCTGCATCCGTTTTCATTGCATTTACTTCTCATCTGGAGCAGCATCTCAGAGCAAGTGTCTGATCCAGGAGCAGTTTCTCCTCTCCTCTGTGGCTGTGTTGGTTAGGAGAGGCTGTGCCTAGACCTGCATTCTTGCTCCAAGATATATCTACTCAGTGGTATCAGGCAGGTGGCAGGTATTGCTCTAACTAGGTGTAGGGGTAACAGGGTGTTTCGGCTGTAGGGATCATTTCTGCCTCTCTCTCACTCTATCTCTCACTCTGTATTGTGGTTGTCTGTTTTGGCCATCACTTTCTCAGTTAGAAAGATGGAAGGAAAAATCCTTGAAGAAACACAGCTTCTGCACTGATGTGAGGACATGTTCAGATGTGTGAAGCGTCAGTGCACATGCCTGGTTTCTTTGACACCCTGATGGTGCACCTTGACTAGTATTAAAGGTGCCTGTTCAAATGCTCAGGGTTGCACGTGGACCAAGACCACGGTTGTGGCCATCAGGGGCCACGGGACACAGGGGCCGGCTCTTCCTCTTCCTTCAATGTGTAAATCTTCTGTTCCACATCAGCTCCTCATTTCATCCGCCTCCCTTTTGACCCACCTGAGTTTTCTCCCCTGATAGCCTACAGTCATCGATCCCTACAGCTGAAACACTTGACGGTTAAAACACTAAAGGCAGTAACACAAACTAACAAACCCCAAATTCTCACAGCTCCGTAAAATTCAAATAAAGTTTTGTGAAGCTCTGTAGACATGTGTATGGAACCAGACCTGTGACTCGTCTTGCTGTTCCCGAGACCCACACCAGCTGAAGGTGAAAAGCACAGCCAGCAACGCTGTTAGATATGCTTTCGTTTTATTTTTTCCCCCGTGACTAGCTTTCCTCGAGTGGTGTGGTAACACTACCCCGTACGAGCGTTGGGGGTGAGGAACAGTAGTGTTCTCTTATCTTTGCTTATTTTCACTGTGCGACATATAAACATATATGTTGTATTCTGTGGGTTCTTGGGCTTCCTGCGCAGTTATGGCTGGATACAGCGGCGTCTCGTTAGCGGCGTCTCGTTAGCGGTTAACCCGTTAGACTTGGCGTTTCCTCCCCTGGCTTTCACTTTCTGGTGTGAAGCTGGCAGAAACAGCAAAACTTCTACAGGCTTAAACTCACATTCACCAATTCTTTAGAAAGTTTAAATCAAAACCATAGGAATTAACACACTGAAATTAAGCCTGCATGAAAGAGTATAAGTGTATTCAGGCAGGGCCACTCTCCTTCTCCTTTTGTTTTGAGTCATTCTGACAATCCAGTCCAGCAGTAGCTCATGTGCTTAAGCTTATTAAAGCTGGTAGAGTCATTCATATCTGCTCTTTTCCCTTGGTATTACAGTACTATGCTCTGCAGATTCTGGAAACGGTTATTAAAACAAGATGGAAGATCCTACCCAGAAACCAGTGTGAAGGTAAGTTGAACACACCGATCACCCGTTTGGCTGTACTGACCAGCTCCAGGTCAGAGCCTGACCTGCTCTTTTTGCATGCAATCTGTTCAAGACTTTTCTTTCCTTTTGCTTAAAATGAAGGCACACAAGTTTATGACAGGCCTATATTGTTGGACCTGTTTATTTGGTAAGACCCTCAGTTTCAACAAACTGTTATATATCCAGGTCCACATGCAAGTGTTTGTTGAACTGGTGTTTTTAAAATGCATTAAAACATTTTTTTTACAACATCAAATGAAATGTAAATGGTTCTTAACATAGTTTTTCTTTGTTTGAATGCCAGTTCTGTTTCTCTTGCAAGCACTGCATGGTCATAGACTGTGTCCTTACACCAGCACCCCCTACTGGCCTGGGTGGTGCATGCCATCTTCCCTTTGCCTGTAGGAGAACAGTCTGTAGAAAGAGACATCAGGACATTATGAAGCCCTCTATTGGCAGAACCCATTGTGAGCGGGGCATTGGAAGCATTACCGTGCATTGCATGACCGGGTGTGGGGCCACTGCCCATACTGTCGTATTATTGATCACCTGATCGATTCGGGTCTTGATACACGTCCTGAAGCGAGTCCTGATACACTTCCTGAAACGGGTCCTGATGCACGTCTTGATACGGGTCCAGGTTGCAGGTGAAAAGGCAAATTGTAACTGGACAGTGTGCATGGCAGGTGTCCAGTGGACTTTAGAAGTAAGAGTCCCACACCGTGTGTGGTCAGCATACAGACTGGGCTCATTTGGATGGAGTTGCTAAGTATTTAAGGCTGCAAGCTGGAAAATGTGTGAGGCTGTAGTGTGCAGAGTGAAAACAACCCCAGTCTTCCTCCTCCTCTTCCTGCAGAGCCCGGGTGTCTGTGTATCCGTACGGGGGTTTTCACTTTACTCAATATAAATATAAATGGAAATATAAATATCTCCAGTTGGGTCAGATGGTGACGTCCGGAACAAAAAACGCCATATGAGCAAAGTTCTCCAACTATTGAGCTTGAATTTGCAGTCTTGTTTCCTGGGGGAGACACCCATTTATAGGCACAACATGGTTGCCAAGCTGAGACCCCCCCCCACCCCCCAGTGTCGTGGTCGTAGGTCATCTCATAGGTGAGATACGTCTCCACTATGTGGTGACGTGACATGACGCTAGTAATGTGAGAAACGTGAACAAATTCAGCTCTGCTCAACTGTATGCAAATGAGCTGTGAATACTCGATGGTGATAACCAATCAGAAAAGATGGTCACAGATCTATTTGATGTGCCCTTGTTTATATATGTTTATCAATAAAAAAATAGGCAGGGGCTAAACTGTCGGAGTGTGGAGGCTCCAGTTGAGGCGTAGTAGTAGTAGAAGTAGTAGTATGAGCTGTAGTAGTAGTAGTAGTAGTATGAGCTGTAGTAGTAGTAGTTTGAGCTGTAGTAGTAGTAGTATGAGCTGTAGTAGTAGCTGTAGTAGTAGTTTGAGCTGTAGTAATAGTAGTAGTAGTAGTATGAACTGTAGTAGTAGTAGTTGTAGAAGTAGTATGAACTGTAGTAGTAGAAGTAGTATGAGCTGTAGAAGTAGTATGAGCTGTAGTAGTAGTTGTAGAAGTAGTATGAGCTGTAGTAGAAGTAGTATGAGCTGTAGTAGTAGTTGTAGAAGTAGTATGAGTTGTAGTAGTAGTAGTTGTAGAAGTAGTATGAGCTGTAGTAGTAGTTGTAGAAGTAGTATGAACTGTAGTAGAAGTAGTAATTGTAGTAGTAGTATTGGTAGTAGTTTGAGTTGTAGTAGTATGTGCTGTAGTAGTAGAAGTAGTATGAACTGTAGTAGTATTAGTAGTAGTTTGAGCTGTAGTAGTAGTATGAGCTGTAGTAGTAGAAGTAATATGAACTGTAGTAGTAGTATTAGTAGTAGTATGAGCTGTAGTAGAAGTATGAGCTGTAGTAGAAGTAGTATGAACTGTAGTAGTAGTATTAGTAGTAGTTTGAGTAGTAGTAGTAGAAGTAGTATGAACTGTAGTAGTAGTTTGAGCTGCTGTAGTAGTAGTAGTAGTAGTATGAGTATGAGCTATAGTAGTAGCAGTATGAGCTGTTGTAGTATTAGTAGTAGTTTTAGTAGTAGTATGAGCTGTAGTAGTAGCAGTATGAGCTGTAGTATTAGTAGTAGTTTGAGCTGTAGTAGTAGCAGTATGAGCTGTAGTAGTAGTATGAGCTGTAGTAGCAGTAGTAGTAGTAGTAGTAGTAGTAGTATGAACTGTAGAAGTAGCATGAATTGTAGTAGTAGTAGTAGTTGTAGAAGTAGTATGAGCTGTAGTAGTAGTTGTAGAAGTGGTATGAACTGTAGTAGAAGTAGTATGAATTGTAGTAGTATTAGTAGTAGTTTGAGCTGTAGTAGTAGTAGTATGAGCTGTAGTAGAAGTAGTATGAACTGTAGTAGTAGTATTAGTAGTAGTTTGAGTAGTAGTAGTATGAGCTGTAGTAGAAGTAGTATGAACTGTAGTAGTAATTTGAGCTGCTGTAGTAGTAGTAGTATGAGTATGAGCTGTAGTAGTAGCAGTATGAGCTGTAGTATTAGTAGTAGTTTGAGCTGGAGTAGTAGTATGAGCTGTAGTAGTAGCAGTATGAGCTGTAGTAGTAGTATTAGTAGTAGTTTGAGCTGTAGTAGTTTGAGTAGTAGTAGTAGTATGAGCTGTAGTAGTAGCAGTATGAGCTGTAGTAGTAGTAGCAGCAGTATGAGCTGTATTAGTAGTATGGGCTGTAATAGTAGTTTGAGCTGTATGTTTGCATGTTTTTAAATATGCCAAACTAGAAAAATCTATGTAAAACACAGTTAGTGTAACTTGTTAGTGTAGTTAGTGTTAGTTAATTACAAGTTAGCGTAACTTGTATGTGCACCAGTTTAAAACGTTTTGCATGACTATCCAGTTCATTCACATGCTGAGAAACACCCACCAGCAGCTCAGTCACCGCAAACACTTGTTCATGTGAGTGTATTCTGAGTGTGCTCGTAGTGTTTTGAGCACACAATGGTTTGTGGGCACCAGTGGGCACAAAGTCTGATAAAGATGAATTAAAGGACGTGTCCCTAGCTGAAAGGCTTTATTACAGGTGGACACAGGCAGGTGCGTCTGACACTCTGCTCGTGTGTCTCCATTTAAGCTTCTTCCATCAGAGTCTTCCTGGCTCTGGGTGACAGCTCACAGTATCGTGGGTTTCTGGGCTTTGAGTCAAGGTTCAAATTGACTATTCATTCTCAGCTTTGAGTCTAGTCAGATATGAAGATGGATAAATATTTATGTAAGTGCTATCTGTAAAACATTTTGACCTTGTGTTCATTTTAGTTTATTATTGCATGCTAGACCCCAGTATAAAGTGACCTTATTTCAAAACTCCTTCCATTTTGTCTCCATTGAGGAGGATGTGTGTACTCAGTGGCTCCCTCTACTGTTTCTCACATTCACTACACTTTGGCATCTGGCCCGAGACCCTTCATGTGCCTTAGCTAAGCAGTGTTTGTGGTGATGTTTTAACTCGCCTTATTCTGTTCATTTTTCTGGCCCCTCACAAAGTCTCTCTTCAAAGTACTACAGGACGTGTTTGAGTCGTAACCCTTAACCACACTGTCCTCTCCTCTGCTTGTGTGCAGGCATTAAGAAGTATGTGGTTGGGCTCATTATCAAGACCTCGTCAGACGCAGCTAATGTGGAGGTGAGTGATGATCCTCAGGCCAGAGTCCATGTCCAGGGTCCACGCGCAAAGTCCAGGGTCCAGGCAGCCTGCACCATATATCTGCTGTTATCGCCATATTGGCTTCCATTGTACCTATTTCACAGAATGCTGCAGTATGCAAACTGTATAAATCACCAGACATTTTTAATGTGCTCTGGGCATCCTGATCAATCACAGATCAATCATGAGTGCTCAAAAATAATAGAGCGATCGTGTGTTTGCAAAAGTGTTCCTGACCATCATGCCATGCTACACTGTGCCCTGACATTCCTAGAAAACAGCAATTTTTTACTGTTGATCAGTGTCAACTCATCCAGCGTTAACTCGTCCAAGTTGATGTCCAAGCTCCCCAATCTTCACCTCAGCACCTCCCTCCGTAAACGGATGTGAGATTTCTGTACTCACAGACCACAGTCTTTTAGGGTGGATAATCACGGCTCTTCTACTGCCGTTGGTGTTCCCCTGGGCTAGGGGCTTAGCCCTCAGCTCCGCCCCCGCACTCGACTCCGCCCCACACTCGACCCTGCCCCACACTCGACTCCGCCCCCACACTCGACTCCGCCCCCACACTCGACTCCGCCCCCACACTCGACTCCGCCCCCACACTCAGCTCCGCCCCCACACTCAGCTCTGCCCCCACACTCAAGACTGCCTGGTCAAGACTCGAGGTGTAGCAATAACAGCGTGGTCCCTCCACACCCAGACGACACAGGACCACGTGCCCTTGTTCACATCAGTGGGGTTGAGGTAGAGTGAGTGTCCAGCCTTGTCCACGGTTGTGTCTACACCTCTGTCCTGATTTAGACTGTGTGTCTACTTCCTGTGGAGTCAGAGGATGGTTGACCTGTCCTCTCGGTTCCTCTCAGGGCCTAAAGAAGGGCGTCCACACAACTCCCATCTGGAGAGCACTGCGCAACTGTCTGCTGTCACATTATCACTGCTGGGCCTGAGCTCCCCCCCCCCGCTCTGTGCAGGCCTTACACGTTAACGTCTGCCTCCAGTCTCTTACGACCCGGGACACGTCCGTTACCTTCACGTCTTTATCTCCCGTTATCTGCGCACTTCACTCTCGCTACAGTTGCACCTGACGCTCCCGCGTCCCCTTCCTGTTTGCACTATACACACACCGGCTTACACTTCCTGACTAACTGTATCTCTGTTGCCATGTACTTAGCACAGTGACAAAGCTGCATCTAACATGTAGCAGCATAATCACAGTTCTGTTGCCTGTTGTGTTCAGTCGTTTAAAATGGCCCTATCGATTAGGGGCAGAAGACTGACCTGTTGCCCTTTATTACAGAAAGAGAAGGTGTACATCGGAAAGCTCAACATGATCTTAGTTCAGGTAAGCACTGGGCATCGTCAGTAATGCAGTATTAATCAGAATAATGAGCCCGTTAGTGTTCTTTAATCTTATAAAGGTGCTGTCACGTTGTTGTAGATGCTGTACAATTTACAAATATTAAGCAGGTTGTCGGGGGTTAGAGTCATTAAGCTCAAGTAATGTTCCTACAGGCTGATTGAAGTTACCTAGCTGGTCATTTAGTGGGAGAACACTACTTGTGTGTGTGTGTGTGTGTTCATGAACAGGCGTGTGTGTGTGGCGTGTTGGTTAGATCCTGAAGCAGGAGTGGCCCAAGCACTGGCCCACGTTCATCAGCGACATCGTGGGGGCGAGCCGCACCAGCGAGAGCCTCTGTCAGAACAACATGATCATCCTGAAGCTGCTCAGTGAGGAGGTGTTCGACTTCTCCAGCGGACAGATGACCCAGGTGAAGGCCAAGCACCTGAAGGACAGGTGAGGTGGTGGCAGGTGATGATGATGATGATGAAGACCCGTGTCTGTGATGATTGCGACCACGGTGTAACCTCCTCTTCTCTGCTCCCACAGCATGTGTAATGAGTTCTCCCAGATCTTTCAGCTCTGCCAGTTTGTGATGGTGTGTGAACTTCACATCCACACACACACACACACACACACACACACACCCTCCACAATCTTTTCAAATTCTCACACAGTTAATCTAAACTTCTTTTTATCATTTTAAATCACAATTTTTTTTTTGTTTTTTACCACTTCGCAGGAAAACTCCCAGAATGCTCCTCTGGTACACGCCACCTTGGAGACGTTATTACGCTTTTTGAACTGGATTCCGCTGGGTTACATCTTCGAGACCAAACTGATCAGCACCCTGGTGTACAAGGTATCAGAGACTCGTACCCATCCAGACTCTGAAACACGAACACTGATCTACTAGTCAGAGCTACTAGAGCAGCCTGCATATGGAGAGGATTTTTCTCAGATCAAAATCCTTTTTTGTTTTGGTTTGTGTTTGACACAGTGAGGTTATGTCCCCGTATATGTGGCACAGTAGAAAACTATAACAGTCCACATCGACATACATTTATGAAGACACACAGCACACAGGTTATAATCACACGCTCTATGTTTACAGTAAGCGTTGATGTTTTTGCTGGTCGGTCCTGAGCAGGACTTGACGGGTCGGGTCTCTCTGCCCTTCAGGACTGGGAGTGTGTGATATTAGTGGTTAGATGGACCATGACCTCAGCCCAGATTGAGTGTGTGTGATGGTAAACCGTGCGTGGTGCTGAGAACACACAGCATGCAACACACAGGTGTTGAAATCCCTCTTCTGAAGATATAAAGATGGTGTCGTGCCCATTTTAAGATTTGTTAAAACACGTTCCCCTCCTTTCCTGCAGTTCCTGAACGTTCCCATGTTCCGTAACGTCACTCTGAAGTGTCTGACGGAGATCGCAGGTGTGAGTGTGAGTCAGTATGAGGAGCAGTTCGTCACACTCTTCACACTCACCATGATGCAGCTCAAACAGGTAACACACACAACACCTCAGTGTATTTATCATTTACCTTCATGTAAAACTAATGTTTAAAAAAAAAAAAAAAACACATACGTAGACTTGTGAACAGACACCAGCCATATTTATGAGCGCACACAGGTACCCACACACTTTTCCCCTGTGGTTTGCAGATGCTGCCTCTGAACACAAACATCCGCCTGGCGTACGCGAACGGGAAGGACGATGAGCAGAACTTCATCCAGAACCTCAGCCTGTTCCTCTGCACCTTCCTCAAGGAGCACGGGCAGCTCATCGAGAAGAGGCTCAACCTCCGAGAGACGCTCATGGAGGTACAGAGACAGACAACAACATGGAGACAGACAACAACATGACAACCTGTAACCCTCAGAGTCCTGAACCCAACAGATCTCCCCCCCCCCCCACTTAAGGTGGGAGGTGTTCAAGCTGCTTGACTCAACAAATAGGTTTAAGTCTAAGTCTTAAACGGTGAGACTGCATCTGATTTAGAGCACGTTATTCCACATCTTGGGTGCATTATGGGCACTCAGTCGGGTTTCTACTGCTAATAGAGGGATGAAACAGACATGGCAGTTCAAGAGGTCACTAAGACCATCCAGAGCTTTGTGGGGCATATTGGGAGCCAATGCAGTGTAGATAAGGAGGCACACACACACACCCCACAGGCCAGGCAGGTTTATTTATATAGCACTTTCCAAAAAAGTGTGTGTGTTCTTATTACTTGCAGTCAAACGGTGCAGTGAGGGTGTTGGAGATTCTGCTCTAGAGCGTGGTGGAGCACTTGGGTGGAGCATTGAGGTGTCAGCCAGTGTCATTTTTCTGTGGAGCGTTATGATGTATTTGTTGGAGTAGGGCCCTTCTCCACCCTGTAGCGAGTGTGTGATGACGGTGGAGGTGTTGTGGCCGGTGTCGCCCCCTGCAGGCCCTCCACTACATGCTGCTGGTGTCTGAGGTGGAGGAGACGGAGATCTTTAAGATCTGTCTGGAGTACTGGAACCACCTGGCGGCGGAGCTGTACAGAGAGAGTCCCTTCAGCACCTCCACCTCCCCCCTGCTGTCTGGCAGCCAGCACTACGACGTGCCCCCACGCAGACACCTCTACCTGCCCGTCCTGTCCAAGGTGAAGACCTCACACACACACACACACACACACACACACACACATACGCAGACACCACTACCTGCTTGTCCTGTCCAAGGTACAGACCTCACACACACACACACACACACACACACACACACACACACATACGCAGACACCACTACCTGCCCGTCCTGTCCAAGGTACAGACCTCACACACACACACACACACGCAGACACCTCTACCTGCCCGTCCTGTCCAAGGTGAAGACCTCACACACACACACACGCAGACAGCTCTACCTGCCCGTCCTGTCCAAGGTTAGTGCCCCATATACACACACAGACACGCAGACAATTCTACCTGCCCGTCCTGTCCAAGGTGAAGACCTCACACACACACACACACACACACATACGCAGACACCACTACCTGCCCGTCCTGTCCAAGGTACAGACCTCACACACACACACACACACACACACACGCAGACACCTCTACCTGCCCGTCCTGTCCAAGGTGAAGACCTCACACACACACGCAGACAGCTCTACCTGCCCGTCCTGTCCAAGGTTAGTGCCCCATATACACACACAGACACGCAGACAATTCTACCTGCCCGTCCTGTCCAAGGTGAAGACCACACACACACACACACACACACACACGCAGACAATTCTACCTGCCCGTCCTGTCCAAGGTGAAGACCACACACACACACACACGCAGACAACTCTACCTGCCCGTCCTGTCCAAGGTTAGTGACACACACACATACACACACACACACACACCCGCACACACACACACACACTCAGACAAATCTACCTGCCCGTCCTGTCCAAGGTGAAGACCTCACACACACACACACACAGACAGCTCTACCTGCCAGTCCTGTCCAAGGTGAAGACCTCACACACACATCTGTAGTCACACACACGCGCAGATCTGTACATGCGCGTACAGACACACACACACACCACCACACATGTTCATACATGCCAGTAACACTGTAACTTATTAACCTGTATGCGTTAGTTCGAGGATTATTCTCTTTGACGGGTGTGTGTGTGTGTGTGTGTGTGTGTGTGTGTGTGTGTGTGTGTGGGTTCCAGGTGCGTCTTCTGATGGTGAGCCGCATGGCGAAGCCCGAGGAGGTGCTGGTGGTGGAGAACGATCAGGGGGAGGTGGTGCGAGAATTCATGAAGGACACGGACTCCATCAACCTCTACAAGAACATGAGAGAAACGCTGGGTAGGAACACACTTAATGTAGCACTAGAACATCCAGGAACCCCCGTCCACACTCGAGGAATATCACCCTAAGATTGACAACAGACGACATCCTATTGGTCCAGTGTTGAGAAAAATATAGATGGTGTTTATTTTCTAAAGTATAAATCCCCTTTTCTCCTTCTCTTACTTCTCTCCGCCCCCTGTCTCCGCCCCTCGCCCCGCCCCTCGCCACGCCCCTTCTCTCTGCATGCGTGTAGTGTACTTGACCCATCTGGACTATGCAGATACGGAGCGCATCATGACTGAGAAGCTCCATAACCAGGTGAACGGCACCGAGTGGTCATGGAAGAACCTGAACACACTGTGCTGGGCCATCGGGTCCATCAGTGGAGCCATGCACGAGGAAGATGAGAAGAGGTTCCTCGTCACCGTCATCAAGGTATCTGACCTCCCTCACGCAGCTGCATGCACAGACCCAGTAGTACTCAGTAGAATGTAGTATCATAGTACACAAAAGTATATAGTAGTACACAATAGTAGTTGTGTATTAGTATACAGTAGTACACAATTGTAGTGTGTATATAGCATAGTAGTATACAATAGTAGTGTATATTAGTATACAGTAGTACACTATAGTAGTGTATATTAGTATACAGTAGTACACTATAGTAGTGTATATTAGTATACAGTAGTACACTATAGTAGTGTATATTAGTATACAGTAATACACTATAGTAGTGTATATTAGTATACAGTAATACACTATAGTAGTGTATATAGCACAGAACTCCACAGTCATGGTTCAGTCACACATGCTATCATACTAATGAAGACATAAGTGCACCTGCCCATTGACTATTGTTGACTATCCGAATGCAAAGGTAGTTGAACGTTTGTGTGCGCTTGTGTGTGTTAGGACCTGCTAGGATTGTGTGAACAGAAGCGTGGGAAAGATAACAAGGCCATCATTGCCTCCAACATCATGTACATTGTGGGCCAGTACCCACGATTCCTGCGTGCACACTGGAAGTTCCTCAAGACTGTGGTGAACAAACTGTTTGAGTTCATGCATGGTGAGTTATGTCCCGCACTCACTGTTGGGTGTTTACGGACTTCCTGCTTTACACACTGCCCATTTCAGGGACGTTAAGATATACATGTTGTTTGTTCATTTTGTCATTAATCACTTCCACAGGGCCACCAAGACTTCAACATCCTTCACAGTGGGGCTATGTTTATGTTAGATACAGATATAATAAATATCATAATAAAATTTCAAGCACATTCCCAAGCGAGTCAATGAGGCAGCCATATTCTGATCTGATTGGGTGAGATGAAGGTCTTTTAATATGGTGTTTTGGGACCCACACATCTGCTGTGTTGCTCTTGGTTTGTCCTGCTCCAGAGCGCCTCCTAGTGGCTAGTCTCACCATCTACAGTTCACTCTTAGGAACGGTCACCTGGAGTGTGTTTAGACAGGCTGAAGACCCATTACAGTGGGGACACGCTGAGCTGCCCTCAGACTGTATGATATCATGATAAACACAGAAAATCTCTCTCTCTCTCTCTCTCTCTCTCTCTCTCTCTCTCTCTCTCTCTCTCTCTCTCTGTTCTGTGCCCACCCCAGAGACCCATGATGGTGTTCAGGACATGGCTTGTGACACATTCATCAAGATTGCTCAGAAGTGCAGGAGGCATTTTGTGCAGGTGCAGGTCGGAGAGGTCATGCCCTTCATCGACGAGATCCTCAACAACATCAACACCATCATCTGTGACCTGCAGCCGCAGCAGGTGGAGACCTCCGCCCCGCCCATAGAGAGTAGTAACGTAGTAACGGGCCGCCCCGCCCATAGGGAGTAGTAACGTAGTAACGGGTCACCCCGCCCATAGGGAGTAGTAACGTAGTAACGGGCCGCCCCGCCCATAGGGAGTAGTAACGTGGAGTAGTAACGTAGTAACGGGCCGCCCCGCCCATAGGGAGTAGTAACGTATTAACAGGCCGAGGGTCATTACGAGTGGCACGTCCTCACAGTTAGATGCTGAGCTTTAATAAATACTATGTGTCATATTCATAAAACGTCACAGTAACTGCACTACACCGTTCAAAATGTGCAACACAGTATTTCATTCTTATGTAAGTTCCCATGGTGTTAGTTAGTGCACGTGTCTGCTTACTGCTGTCTTAAATGGACCCGTGAAAGAACCAACGTTGACGTGTTCATGAGGTCGTGCACTTTAAAGTCCCACGTCGACTGCGGGGATTTTGCATAGTGGCGTTCTATTATGAATCACTAACATCATATGCAAATGAGGACAAACTGCATATGCGCCACGTCACATAAATATCACGTCACACATTCTGGCCTATCTGTACTATTTCCTAGGATGAATTCTGTAATCGGATGCAAAGCACTTTGTAAGTCACTCTGGATAACGTAAATAAACGTTAAAACTCGCCAGCATTAGACGTGTACGAATGAGGAAAAGTGTCACGTCGGCACTGCAGTTAACGTTAAATCTGGAGATAGTTTCGTGTGGGCTCTACAAAGCCCTGCCGTCTCCGATGGGAATGTTGTGTAAGATTGTTAACTGAGACGCTTGGATAAGTCACCCGAGTACATTTGTGTGTGTGTGTGTGTGTGTGTGTGTGTGTGTGTGTGTGTGTGTGTGTGTGTGTGTGTGTGTGTGTGTTTTTGTGTGTGTGTGTGTGTGTTTGTGTGTGTGTGTGTGTAGGTGCACACGTTCTATGAAGCGGTGGGCTACATGATTGGTGCCCAGACAGACCAGGCTGTGCAGGAACACCTGATAGAGAAGTACATGCTGCTGCCCAATCAGGTGTGGGACAGCATCATCCAGCAGGCCACCAAGGTGAGGCTCCGCCCCCCTGGGGTTAAGACACACCCCCAAATACCACCTCACAACCCCCCCCCCCCCCCCCCCCTCCACTGGACACTGGTGGTGATCAGCTGTGTCCAGCTCCATGACCCTGTGCTGTGTGTGTGTCCCTGGGCAGAACGTGGACATCCTGAAGGACCCGGAGACGGTGAAGCAGCTAGGCAGCATCCTGAAGACCAACGTGAGGGCGTGTAAGGCTGTGGGACACCCCTTCGTCGTCCAGCTGGGACGCATCTACCTGGACATGCTCAACGTCTACAAGTGCCTCAGCGAGAACATCTCCGCAGCCATCCAGACCAACGGTGTGTGTGGGTGGGGGTGTGGGGGGGTGGGTGGGTGTGTGTGGGGAGGGGTCGTGGCCTGGGCATGCACCACTGCTAATGGCCCCTCTGATGTCGCAGGGGTTTGGCAGGAGACTGGTTAAGAACTGCTGCTTGCTAGGCTACTGCAGGCTCAAAATATAGCTGCACCAGAGAGAGAGAGAGAGAGAGAGAGAGAGAGAGAGGGGGAAAGAGAGAGAGAGTGTGTGTGTGTGAGCATATGTGAAAGAACGAGAGAGCAAGCGAGAGAGAGAAGGAGAGAGACTCATTAGTGGAGTTGCTCATACCCACAGTACACACATGCTGTGGACATGAAGGCATTACTGCATTATTTCTATGTCTGTGTACTGTTGACATTTTTGTGGGTCTGTGTGTGTGTTTCTGATCTATTATATATATTGCGTGTGCGCGTGTGTGTGTGTGTGCGCGCAGGAGAGATGGTGACGAAGCAACCTCTCATCAGAAGTATGCGCACGGTGAAGAGAGAGACGCTCAAACTCATCTCAGGCTGGGTCAGCCGCTCCAACGACCCGCAGATGGTACGAAACACACACACACACACACACACACACACACTCCTCCCTATTCCCTACAGTGTGCACTTTAGAACGCAGTCTGGAGTTTGAGCGTCATCCAAACGTCATTTCTCCCGTTGTTCCTGCCCCCTATACGAGACCCACTCTGATGTGTGTGTGTGTGTGTGTGTGTGTGTGTGTGTGTGTGTGTGTGTCAGGTGGGTGAGAACTTTGTCCCGCCCCTGCTGGACGCCGTCCTCATAGATTACCAGCGGAACGTTCCTGCGGCCAGAGAGCCGGAAGTGCTCAGTACCATGGCAACCATTGTAAACAAACTGGGCGGCCACATCACCTCAGAGATCCCGCAGATCTTTGACGCCGTGTTTGAGTGTACGCTGAACATGATCAACAAAGTAAGACCTCAACACACACTCAATACTGAACATGACCAACACACACCCCAGAACACCTCAACACACACTCAACACCGAACATGACCAACACACACCCCAGAACACCTCAACACACACTCAACACCGAATATGACCAACACACACCCCAGAACAGCTCAACATCGAATATGACCAACACACACCCTAGAACAGCTCAACATCGAATATGACCAACACACAACCCAGAACAGCTCAACATCGAATATGACCAACACACACCCCAGAACAACTCAACATCGAATATGACCAACACACACCCCAGAACAGCTCAACATCGAATATGACCAACACACACCCCAGAACAACTCAACATCGAATATGACCAACACACACCCCAGAACAGCTCAACACCAAACATGACCAACACACACCCCAGAACAGCTCAACACCGAACATGACCAACACACACCCCAGAACACCTCAACACACACTCAACACCGAATATGACCAACACACACCCCAGAACAGCTCAACATCGAATATGACCAACACACACCCCAGAACAGCTCAACACCAAACATGACCAACACACACCCGAACATGACCAACACACACCCCACAGCAGCTCAACACACACTCAACACCAAACATGACCACCAAACACCCCACAGCAGCTCGTACACACACTCAACACTGAGCATGATGAAACACACACACTTGAAGCTCAAAGGTGCAGTTCCCTGCTGCTCTGAGCAGGTGTTTGGCTCACAGAGTTGGTTCTGGGTCTCGAGGCTCAGCTGTTTAAATTATAGCTTACACACTCCTTGCAGTGTGCCATGCTGCAGCTGTAAAAGTCAAGTTAGGTCTCCTCTCCGATTGTAAACCTGGATTATGATCCTGGGTTATAATGTGGGATTATGTGGCGAGCGTGTGCGATGCGGCTCTCTGCGTGTGGCTGCAGGATTTCGAGGAGTATCCAGAGCACCGGACGCACTTCTTCTACCTGCTGCAGGCCGTCAACTCCCACTGTTTCCCCGCCTTCCTGGCCATCCCGCCCGCCCAGTTCAAACTGGTGCTGGACTCCATCATCTGGGCCTTCAAGCACACCATGAGGAACGTGGCCGACACGGGTGAGACTCGCTCTGCACCGTCACTTTGATGAGGAGTGAGTCCAATCCCCTTAGCATGTCTGTGTGAGCGATATGCAAATATTACATTGTGTGTGTGTGTGTGGGTGTGTGTGTGTAGGTCTACAGATTCTCTACACATTACTCCAGAACGTGGCCCAGGAAGACGCTGCCGCCCAAAGCTTCTACCAGACTTATTTCTGTGACATACTGCAGCACATCTTCTCTGTGGTGACAGACACATCTCACACAGCCGGTGAGTCACCCGATGAGAGTGCACAAACACACACACACAACCACATGCACATTCACACTTGCAGCAAAATTGACAGCGTTGCGAGCATTAGCGTGGGGTTCTAGCATTAGAAACCCCTGCATCTCTGAATCACCTGTGTGTGTGTGTGTGTGTGTGTGTGTGTGTGTGTGTGTGTGTGTGTGTGTGTGTGTGTGTGTGTGTGTGTGTGTGTGTGTGTGTGTGTGTGTGTGTCTGTGTGTCTGTGTCTGTGTCTGTGTGTCTGTGTCTGTGTGTGTGTGTCTGTGTGTGTGTGTGTGTCTGTGTGTGTGTGTGTGTGTCCTGCAGGGTTGACCATGCACGCGTCTATCCTGGCGTACATGTTTAACCTGGTGGAGGAGGGGAAGATCACCATGACCCTCAACCCCACCAGCCCCGTCAGTAATCAGGCCTTCATCCAGGAATACGTCGCCAATCTGCTGAAGACCGCCTTCCCTCACCTGCAGGAGTGAGTCTGCTCTCTCCTGTCTCATGCTGGTCAGCCCTGTCCCACCCCCGCGTGGGCGGAGCCGTGTGACCCACATCTTAATGGCTGCTTCTGTTGTGCGCAGTGCACAGGTCAAAGTGTTTGTGACGGGGCTGTTCAGCTTGAACCAGGACATCCCTGCGTTTAAGGAGCACCTCCGAGACTTCCTGGTGCAGATCAAGGTGAGTGGCCCCCCGTCCGTACCGCTGCCATTGGTCAGGCTCCAGGGGGGTTGTGCTCGAATGACCTCTGACCTCTTGTGACTCCTAGCTAGTGTGTGCAGTGTGCAGGTTGGGTTGAGGCATTCTGTTCCTCGCTGGACGGCTGTCTGGTCCTCTCTCCCTCCAGAGAGGGTGTGGGGGGTGTGGACAAACATCTGGGGGTGTGGTTTGTAGAAGGGCGCTTGACGTGAGGCCTGTGAATGACCTGCTCTCTGGTGTGTGTGTGTGTGTGTGTGTGTGTGTGTGTGTGTGTGTGTGTGTGTGTGTGTGTGTGTGTGTGTGTGTGTGTGTGTGTGTGTGTGCAGGAGTTTGCAGGTGAAGATACAACAGACCTTTTCCTGGAGGAGAGGGAGGCGTCTCTGCGCCAGGCCCAGGAGGAGAAACACAAACTGCAGATGTCTGTGCCTGGAATCCTGAACCCTCACGAGATCCCTGAGGAGATGTGTGACTGAACACACACACCCTCTGTACACACATAAAACATACAATACACACACACACACATGGTGTGCTGGCACCTTATGAGAACTCAACATATTTCTAAAGACAGCTCTGTTTAAACTGTGTTTGGGGCCCTGTTGTGAGTGTGTATACGTGTGTGTGTGTGTGTGAGAGATACTTCCTCCTTTGTAGACACAGTGTTTCTTGACCAAAACGATGCCAATCTGTACATGATCTCATGACCCAGTCCTTCTGCCTAATCTGTGTTTTTTACGGACACTTTCTGTAATCCCTTTCTGTTGGGTCTGGACCTCACGTTTGGTCAACCTCAGCGCTGCACGCAGTTTCTTCAGAGCAGCACGTTCTCTCTGCCTGCCCTTCTCTCTCTCTCGTCTCCACCTCCGTTCCTTCCTCTTCCACCTCGTGTGTGTGTGTGTGTGTGTGTGTGTGTGTGTGTGTGTGTGTGTGTGTGTGTGTGTGTGTGTGTGTGTGTGTGTGTGTGTGTGTCTTCTCCGTCGGTGAGGGAGTGCAGGTTTGTGAGATGTTGTGCAGTATAGCACATGTTCCTGCAGTGCTGAGGAACGTCCTGTTGAGAGCTCGCACCTCCACACGTCCGCGGACACCTCTACCCAGAGCTGGGAAACGCACTACAAAGCAGGCCCACACGGGCCCCGCCCACATGGACCCTGGGCCCCGCCCACGTGGACCCTGGGCACCGCCCACGCCCAGCACTGCTTCACTTCTGGGACTTTAAAAGCATGCGGTTCAGCTGGAGGAGGCAGGCAGTGGTTGGATCGTCGGTCCTGCTGTGCTGGTCATCAGAAACGTGGCTGATCACAGCTGCTGGACTGAGATAAATAACTCGACTCAACTCAGATGCTTCCTGTTAGTAGATTTGGCTCAAAGCTTGTGGTTATTTGCTGTAAAGCAGACCTGCTTCTTAATCAGAGTTGTATAATCAGATTCTGTGTTCAACCCGATCAATACCAGAAATGTGAGTGCGAAGTCCGATTTGAGGGCTTGTTTAGACGTAGCTGAAGATTCCTCATCACTGTGTGGGCGGGTGTGTTGGAGAGACACGCTGCAGTGAACTAAGAACGCTCTGGGCTTTCTGCAGAAATGTTGAGCTCATTCATGGGAGTTCATGTATGGATGACTGTGTGGATGTGTAACGGGTGTAGGTGTGATGGATGCTGGCTCTGTACAGTGTTTGCCTCCAGGTGGCGCTCTGTGGAATTTGTTCAACAGCGCTCTGTGTGTGTGTGTGGGGGGGGGGTACTGGGGTTTGTTTGTTTTGTTTTCCTCAATGAGGATGGTGGCTCCTTTTTGAGAGCTTTCATTAAATTCATTAAATGGAAGTTTAAAAGAAAGTGGTTAAAATATTTATGGGTTCATCGTAGGCTGCGTCTTTATACCTGCTCTCAAGTTAACTCGCCCAGAGACAGTTAGAGGGTTTTGTTTGTTTGTTTTTTAATTGTACTAATTTACTTTGTTTACCATGCTGTAGTGCTTTAAGACACTACTTAGAGCAAATTTAAAAAAATCCCTCAGTTTACATTTTTTTAATTATTATTATTATTTTTAAAGTTCATTCTAAATGAAAGGAAATGCAGAATCAGGAATGCTGACATTCTCAGTAGGAGAAGAATGTTCCAGATCCGGCCCACGGCCCATGGGGCCACACCCCCTTCTTTAAGGGTAACGTTTGATGTGAAACTTTTTTGAGCGAATTAAAGTTAAAAGAATTTTATAACCATGTTCTCTGCTCTCGTTTTTGTGTCTGGTTCTGGTCTGGTTAATAATCACCCCTCCAGTTTGATTGCATGCTTGTGAAGAATCTTCTCTGCATTCTGTAGTTAATAAATTCACGTGAAGTTTAATACTGTGAACACATGACGAAGTTTGTTATGAAACCTATTGTGGGCCAGTGAGCTGTAGCAATTTCTATGTGAATAGTCCAAATTAAATATAGTGTCTTCAGAACAGGTGTAGCAGACCAGGGTTGGGATTGAGCTCTGTGGGAATAGAAATGAATGAAATCGGAGGAGACCTCCAGCGTTTGACCCTCGTTGGCCTGCAGGACGAAGCCTGAGGGAACTTCTATAGGACAGCGTAGCTGTCAGTCATTCAAGCTGTTGACTTTTGGTCATCTAAACTCAATGCTGGTTATCTTCTTGAAGCTAAGCCCTTTTTGTTTCACTGGTTTCCTGAACATTTTAAACAAGTTTGTGTCGTCAGAGAAAGTTTTGATTTGCAATAACTCCACCAACGGGTTTATCCCTCAACCCAGTGGAGCTTTCTTAACATTATCGTGGCCGGATCCAAAATACACCAGCAAAGAAATATCTTCCTTTAAAACCACTGTGACGGTTGTAACTCCGTTTTAATTCCTTTACAGGAATCGTGTCTGAAGTCTGATCAGTGTGTTGAGTGATCTCAGCCTCTCTAATGTGTCCCTGTGCCCCGGTGCTGTGTTGTGGTACTGCTGCTGAACGGGAGAGTCTGTGGCCCTCTGCCAACACCACCTGCGGGTGCCAGTTACAGGCGGTGTGTGTGTGAGACGCTCGGACCGAGGCCCCCTGCCTAACGCGACAGGCAGCGTGCGCTACAGCCCTGATCGCCCTCTGCTGTTTGACTCCGGTAAAAGAACCAAGAGTTGGCACGGAAGTGTGCGCTCGGGTTTCTTGGCCCGAGCAGCATCCTTGAATAGCATAGACACTCATCCGCACCGCCGGTCTCTCCCGGGTGGGACGTGAGGGCAGGTGCCTGCTTCACTCCTGCCAGTGTAAGTGTACCACAAACAGCTGAGAGGACTCTGGAGTCAACCTGATCTGGTTTCTAGAAGGCTCAGGACGCTCAGCCCTCTGGACCTCTGCAGTGTTGAGAACTCAACCCGAATTCTGATAATTCTACAATAATCACTAGCTTACATGTCACACACATCCCTTTGGCATTGGGTGATTTATTTGTGGTCATAATGTGGCTACTTCTAATAAGCACGAATTCTCATGGGACATTATGACTTTGTGTACCAACAATTATGGGTCATTAGACGTCACATTTTACAAATACTCGCCCACGATAGGCACTACAGACCACTACAGGCCTGACTGGATAGTAACTGAAGGAGAGATTTCTGATTTTAGCTGTCCTATTTGAAACCATCACATTTACAGAGTTTCTTCACACTAAGCTAAAAGCACTAAGAGGACACACGGGTACAGTAAGGAGACACAAAGCTGATCTTACCGCTGCTGAAGTGCAGTTAATTCACTGGAGATTTTGCTAAAGTTTTGTCTGCAAGATAACAACTTACTGTGTGATTTCCACGCACAGGAGTTGTGTTTTTAGCATTTAACCAACACACTTGTCCAGAATTACATTTTCAAACATGTCGCATGAGGTGAATGTAATGCTAGTAGTCTTTCACACTTAGCATTGAACACATGCCAGATCTGGGACTGAAGCCCCAGGCTTCATGAGAGACAGCAGTGTTACCAACCAGTTAGAGCGTCGGGTGGGGGGGCCCTGTGTGTGTGTGTGTGTGTGTGTGTGTGTGTGTGTGTGTGTGCTGGATGTTGGTCATAACTCTCGCCCTTTGAGTTCCTGATGAAACACCAGATGAGCCCCCTGCAGTGTGGCACTCTGCTCCCCCTACCCCACCCTCCTCCACCCTCCCCCTGCTCCCCCTTCCCCCTCCTCCACCACCCTCCCCCTCCTCCTGCTCCCCCTACCCCACCCTCCACCACCCTCCCCCTCCTCCACCCTCCCCCTGCTCCCCCTACCCCACCCTCCACCACCCTCCCCCTCCCTTCTGACCTACTTCCCCTCCCAGAGCAGGTGGGCAGCCCAGCTCACACTCTCCACAGCAGCTCTGGCTTTGCCACACAGGTCCGTGTGGTTACAGGGTCTCAGCCTAACCCAGCAGGGCCACGGTTCATTACAGAGGCCTCATCACGTGTTCTGGAGACGTCTCAGCTCACTGGCCCGTTTAAGAGCATCCTGCTGTTATTGGAACATACAAGCCTGCGTTTATGGTGTGGGATTACGACTTTTCACCTGGGATTAATCATCTAGGCACCATAATAGGCATTTACTCAAAATCATCTCACTCTCTCTCTCTCTCTCTCTCTCTCTCAAAAATAATAAAAATATTAAATCAGGGTTATATGTGCTAAATCCATTATCCATTATCACAACGGTCACTTGTGTTACTCATATATACTCATATCACAGTTACTCATATATATCTAACTCCTGTATTTTGGTATATCCTGTAGGAGGGGTGTCGGGCGCTTGTGTTGCGGTGTTGTGCTGCCATCTGGTGGTGCTGGTTGACTCATTGAATTAAAATGCCTGAGAACATTTTTGAGTATGAAACACGCGGCACTTTTGTAAGTAGACTCAAAAATATTTTACTCACACCGTTTGGTTTCGTCAGCTTTATTAATTTTTTAATAAATGCAGCCTTCACAGTATAACGCGACAGACTCCAGACGGGTTTGTGTTCCATACCCTGAATGTGGAGTTTAGTTCGCAGTGCGGCTGCGTAGATACACATGAAGTGAAGGAATCTGCCATTTAGCACCGCCACAGCTGCGGATGGCAGCCGCCACCTGCGTCTACACACCCGCAGGTCCTTCTCCTCCACCCTGTGTCCTACTGTAACTCACACTCCTTAAGACTGGCTGCTGTATTACACACGTGGCCACCACAGGCAGTGAATGTAGCTGATAACTACATCACCAGCTATATTGGCTCTGATTCTCTATGAGCGGACGTGTACAGCTTTAAGGACGATGCAGTGTTGGTTTTAGTGGGTCATTTATCTTCTGGTGTTTAACAGGTGGAAGGCCCGAAATGTCTCCATGTGATGATGCGCATTCTTCTGCTAAGCAGGTTGTAAAAGCACAATAAGACACAGAGGAGCAGGTCGGGGGGGGGAGAAAACACCGGCTCACCAAACGGGGGGATTCCACACTGAAACTCGGGCAACAGCACATATACGGGACGTCAGTCGCGTTATGGACGAGGACGTCAACCAGAACCAGAACACACACACACACACACACACACACACACACACACACACACACACACACATTCTCATGAACGCTTCATCAACTCCTGCAGCGCGCACCGGTGTCCGTTTGGGTTTAAACACCACCGAGTGTTAAATAAACCTCGTGTGGTTGTACGTGTAGGTGCAGTGTGTGGAGTATGTCTGCGCCTCGCGCGCCGACCTCGAGCCTGCGGAGCTGCACGTGACGCTCCGTCCGACGCACGCGGCTGTGTGCGCTGAGTGCGCGAGGCACCGGGACGCTGCAACGCTGTTACAGATTCAACACGTGGATGAGTGAAGGAGCATCTGAATCAATGAGAGTTTTTATGATTTCTTGTCAGGACGTACAGCGGGCTCGGCGGTGCAGAACGCTGACAGTGATCTGTTTAAGGTAAACTACGTTTCTCTCCCCAAACATTTGGCATTACAGACACGGAGCACAATAATACTGTCGGAATCGGACACATGTTTCTATACATATATGGTATTATCTTCGATAAATTTTAGTAATGTAATGACAATTGTAATTATTTGCACCACTTATTTGCACTGTGGTCAAGCACTTAGTTTACAGATTCTATTCACTATTCACATGTAATTTCTCAATTTACGCACGTTATCGTTACGTTTTATCACCAGTGTTGTGATCTTTAGTCTCACTTTGGACTGAAGTAATAGCCGATTTTAAAGCGTAGGGCACTTTTATACACTTCTTTTTAATCATGAACGGTTATAACAATTGACATAGCACTCTGATTCTTTCAAAGTTATCTCTGTGTTTACCAGTGCGAATGTTTCTGACATGTCTGAACATAAAGATGCCGTTGACCTTTAGGTAACCAGGACTGCTAGTGGGTTTAATATTTGGTCTGTGTCGTTGCGCAGACGTTAGGACAACATGGGACCCGAAGGTCGCGATTCCAAGAGCTTTCGGGTGGTTCTGCGTCTCTGTACACAGGAGCGCACTGAAATGTTAACAGGTTCATTCATTCATTCATTCATTCATTCATTCATTCATTCTTAACAGATAACTTTCACAAATGCTGCTTTTATGAATATCTAAACATTACATCACTGATTCATTCTGTCCATAACCCTTCTTGGTTGTGGCTGTAGCTTGATTATTGTTTTCTTGGTGATTTGTTTAAGACTAAGAATATATTTTGTGCATTAGTTATGTGTGAGTGTGTGTGTGTGTGTGTGTGTGTGAGAGAGAGAGAGTGTGTTTGTATGTGTGTGTGTAGGAGTGTGTGTGTGTGAATGTGTGTGAGAGAGAGAGAGTGTGAGTGAGTGTGTGCGTGTGTGTGTACGTGTGTGTACGTGTGTGTACGTGTGTGTGTGTGTGTGTGTGTGTGTGTGTGTGTGTTGAAACATCCCTAGACAGAGCTCTGTGTTTATTCTCTCCAGAAGAGAGCAGAGCCTCTGTCAGAGTCGTGGGGCTGAACAGAGTAACTGTTGACACTGGCAGGGTAAGAGGTTCTCTGACTAATCAAATCAAAACAGCCACTCCAATTAAATCAATGCCCTGACATCTCTCCCTATGAAATCTCTCCCTGTATTTCCCTATTGTCATGAGCAATGTACTCTCAAACACACACACACACACATATGAGCTCGGGGTATTAAACAGCGAGAACTCCACAGCATGTCTGTCAGGTTTCTACTGGAGTGAAACACTGGAAGGTTTGGTGGCGTGTGACTGTTTGCCAGCGCTGTGTATCTCTGGCTCACTGGTGCCCGTGTTTGTGCTGTTCAGGGCCACAGAGCTCACGTTCTGGATTTCGACGCTGTTTGGGATGAGGAGGCTTCTCCCAGAGACATCTACGAGTCGACGGCCAAGGCATTTATCTCTCTGCTGATTCTCAGGCACAGGAATGTGCATGTTGCACAAGTACTACAGTGGAGTATCACGTTCCATTACATTTATAAGAGAAGAATGCCAGTCTCACTCTGTTATTCTTTCATTCTTTCCATCATCTTCCCACTCTCTTGTTCTTTGTCTCTGTTTATCTCACTTTTCTTTCTTTCTTTTTCTTTGTATTCTCGCTCTCTCTCACTCTATCTCTGCCTCCCCTCTCTCCATCTTACCACCATCACCACCAGCCCTTGGTGGAGTATCTCATGAAAGGCTATAATGGCTGTGTGATAGCATATGGCCCCTACAACAGTGGGGAGACTCACCACAGCTCCACCACTGTTCACCACAGTAGTGAAAGACAGAGGAGCATCGTCAGTCGTGCTGCTGATGACATCTTCACCTGTATCCACCCGGCAGAGAGCAGCTCCAAACTCCACCAGCCACATTTCTGTCTGTTTGAACTCTCTACAGTCCTCTAAAAACCCACGGGATTTCTGGACCATATTGGACTACACTGCCCACAACAGTTTGCACTGATATGAACGTGTTTTCTGTTGCCTGTATCAGTGTAGGTTATCCAGCTGCTCTACTAAATTATTATGCTGACATTATTCCAAATACAGAGTTCTAGTGCACAGCTGAAGACAGCTGGGAGTCGTCCGAACTAAATTAAAAGGTAGTGAAGTCAAAGGTGCTGGTTTTCCTGACCATCGCTAAGAGAGCATGAACGTCGATCACTCCTGTCCACATTATATGCAAATTACTTGATGGCCATTGGCGTCTGCTGGTATTAGTCATGTTATCACATTTTTTTTGAGAATTGCATCATGTTACTGACTAGAGACCAAAATAACAGCATTCAGATTTCCCTCCTTAACATGAAGCTTCCAGCTCCTGAAGCCGCTTACGTTAGAGTCCGAGTGTCTTTTTACCATGTCTCTAATGAAAAGATCTACGATCTGCTGGTGAGTGCATTTTACAATCTGTTACTTAACATGCAAAAATGCAAATATTACAATGCTAACATTACAGTAGCTACTAACATTACTGTAGCTACGAACATTACAGCACTAACGTGGGCAAATGTTGACTAATTAGCATTCCTCTTTCGTTCATAGCTAGCTACAAACATGTTTAGTCACCTGTATGTTGAGCTTCAGTTAATGAGCAATGTAACCTCTTTTAGTAGATGTAAGGGGAGACTGAAATAGCCCTAGATCATGGTCTCTCATGGGTGAGGTTCTCCTGTGAGCTCATCCATCGCTGTTCTGTACCTGTTCAGGAGTCTCAGGTCAGCGAGGTGTGTCGTATCCATGACACAGAGGAGACGGTGTTTTTGGACGGGCTGAGGGAGGTGGAGGTGAGCTCTGCCCAGGATCTTCTCAGGGTGTACCGCCGTGGTGCCGCCCACAGGAACACAGGTATGAGGACGACCATTTATAACCCAGTAGGTCACAAGACAAAGATCCAGTGTACAGTTAGTAACCCAGTAGGTCACAAGACAAAGATCCAGTGCTCTCAGGACACGTTCGTTCCTTGTATTTGTGTGCAGGTGTCTCCAAGGGTGATTTTGCCAGCAAGTCTCACATGGTGTTTTGTGTGACAGTCATACACACGAGAGGACACTCTGACAGTGGTAAGATGAAAGAGACCAATCATATAATGGAAAAGAAAAAATCACATCCAGACAGAAAAACTCATGTGCGGACAGTAACACTGTAACAGCAATCAAATTTACAAAACAAAAGTGGCTTATTGATCAAAGACTGTTAGACTACATAAATAATAAAAACAGTCTGCACACCCTCCACACTAAGCCATTAATTAATTGTTATTAATTATGAATTAATATGGTTTGATATTAAATTATTAAGATTACCATTTGCTCAACCAGTCGTCTGTAAACCGTGCAGTATACTGTGTAATTAAAACCAGACAGGAACTTTGCTCTCAATCTGCCAACATTCTGTTATTTCACTCACTGTAGCCAAAGACACAATTCATGGCATTCTTTACTTTTATGAAAGCAATCTCAGCACACGGACACACCCTAGACTCCAGCAGGGGTTCTGAGAGGCAGGGGAGGACCACCCCCACTAGTGTGTGTGCCTGGTATCTGTAGAGTTATCAGCCAGTGTGTGTGTTGCCCCCACTGGTGTGTGTGTGTGTGTGTGGTATCTGTAGAGTTATCAGCCTGTGTGTGTGTTGCCCCCACTGGTGTGTGTGTGTGTGCCTGGTATCTGTAGAGCTATCAGCCTGTGTGTGTTGCCCCCCACTGGTGTGTGTGTGTGTGTGTGGTATCTGTAGAGTTATCAGCCTGTGTATGTTGCCCCCACTGGTG
The DNA here is from genome assembly GCF_052324685.1 of Brachyhypopomus gauderio. Lineage (NCBI taxonomy): Eukaryota > Metazoa > Chordata > Actinopteri > Gymnotiformes > Hypopomidae > Brachyhypopomus > Brachyhypopomus gauderio. The sequence goes on from NC_135227.1 coordinate 18,821,324, forward strand.
TGTGTGTGTGTGTGTGTGTGTGTGTGTGTGGTATCTGTAGAGTTATCAGCCTGTGTATGTTGCCCCCACTGGTGTGTGTGTGTGTGTGTGTGTGTGTGTGTGGTATCTGTAGAGTTATCAGCCTGTGTATGTTGCCCCCACTGGTGTGTGTGTGTGTGTGTGTGTGTGTGTATGTGTGTGTGTGTATGTGTGTATGTGTGTATGTGTGTGTGTGTGTGTGTGTGTGTGTGTGTGTGTGTGTAAAGAGATAGGAACATGCCAGAAAATCCCTCTGGACCGCCCGTGTGCTTAAAGTGCTTTTAACTCACTATAATGTGACCTTGTGTTATGCATATGTGTGTATGTATGTGTTCTTGTGTGTGTGTGTGTGTGTGTGTGTGTGTGTGTGTGTAATTGTTGTTATAGAAGGAGTTTTCATGTCCAGCAAGCTCACTCTGGTAAGTTTACAGTATCACTATGAACTGTAGACTGTATTCTCTCTTTAGTTATAGTAACTAGAGTGTGTGTATACATGTTCGTGTATGTATGTGTGTGGGTGTGTGTGTGTGTGTGTGTGTGTGTGTGTTTAAACCATTGCGTTTTCAAAGATGACCATTTTACTCCTTTCTGGTTTTATAGGTAGATCTTGCAAGTGCATCTAAAGTAAGCTTGATCACACACCTACAATAACATACTCCTACACACACACACACACACACACACACACACACAACCTTTCACTCTAGAGTTTCTCTTTTGGAAATGCTTTTTTTTTTCTTCATGTCCTCATGTCCTTGTGTCTTCATGTCTTCGTGTCCTCGTGTCTTCATGTCCTGAGTATTCACTGCATTAGTCACTCTGAAGCCTTAGCTGTCATTTTGCTAAAGGAAAATTGGTGTTATTTAGTTGGAGCGGGTGCTTCAGTTATCTTACCAGAATGTTTTTGTCCTCTCCTCCCCATTTCTCTCTCTCTTTCTCTCTCCCTCTGTCTTTCTCTCTTTCTTTCTTTCTTTCTTTCTGACTGTTTGCTTTGCAAGTCTGAATGTCATAGTTCTACAGCTCTTGATATGCGGAGGGGTTTCCATGTGACTCCAGAGAACCCACAGGAAGCCAAAACACTCAAACGATCTCTCACTATCTTCAGAAACGTGAGCATCACAGCACTAATCTGCTATAACTGGAGCCCTGGGCTCCTCTGACCTCTCTGAACAGGCACAGGGAAGGAACTCCAGCCTGTACGTAGGGGTTCACGCTACATGTAGGGACTTAGGATACATGTGGGGACTCAGACTATATGTAGGGACTTAGGGTGTATATGGGGACTCAGCCTGTAAGTAGGCACTGAAACTGTGTGTGTGGGCACCAATGTGTTTACACTCACACAGGAAATAAGATGGAAATAAGACTGAGGGGGACGTGTTAGGGGTTAAATGTGTTTCTGTGAAGGTTGAGGGGGCTGGGAATAGTGAGGGGTCACGGTGGAGGGGTTAGTCAGGGTCACATTCAACAAAATGAACTCAAGTTCAGGAGGATATTGGAACAAGCCCCATTACCATAGCTACAGCAAGATAACGCAGGACTCCGTTCGCTCCCTTGCAGAATATTTTTGGTGCATTTGTGAAAACAAAGTCGCTTGCATGATAACACTCCAGTCCGCTAGCACACAGGAGAGAGAACAAGGAAGATCTCATCAAATCAGCGAGACATTAACGTGAAGGATTTCAGAGCAGCGTGTTCACTGCAGCCTCAGCATTAATACAGAGGATCTTCAGTGTTTATGAAGGGGCAACTTACTACATCTTAGATGATTCTGAAAGGTTCTCAGAGACCTGATGCTAAGATGGTGATTGTTTAACTAGTGGAATGTTTAACCTCCTTTTTTCGTCAAATCACGATTCCGGTTGACATGCTTCGTTTTTTGTTGTTTTGGTTATTTGTTCAGTTTACCCTCCCCTGACAGATATACAGTCCGCCACAGTAACACTGGACTCCTTGGGTAACACATGGCACAGCTGGGTTTGAACCCATCAGTAACAATTGCGGTCTGAATGCTGGCTTTGAGAGGTCCACAATTCATGTGAATGGGGCTAAGAAATTGTAAACTGAATAAAGACTTTAGCAAGTCTCTCTCAAATTTATTTTCTTCTAAATTTACCTGATCCTTTGTGCTTTGTTGTAGTCTGAGGGTAATGGGTTTTGCTGCGTTACTCGGGTTTTGTGGGTAATGTAGTTTTCTCTACTTGCAGGTAATATTTTGTCTGAGTGCTGCAGTCTCTCAGCATGTTCCATACAGAGAGTCTAAACTCACCCGTGCTCTGAGAGACTGGTGAGCTTCATCACTTATTATCACTTTTCAATGTTGATCACTCTTTATTACTCCTCACCAGTCACTCTCCATCAGTCATCACTCCTCACTCTTCATTGTTCACCCCCTCAGTCATCACTCATAATCACTGATCATCATCACTCTTTATCACTCATTATCACTCCATCACTCCGAATCACTGATCATCATCACTCTATCACTCACAGTGAATCTTACCACTTTTTTCAGTAACAAGTAATATAACGCGCTATTTCCAGTCCAGTAATCAGATTAAAGTTACCAAGTAACTGTGCATTACTATTTTTATTTTCCCTAGTAAAATATATATTTTTGCTTTCTTCTTGGCTCAGTTCTACTTTTGCGTCTGACCGTAGCGCTCGACTCCGCACGCTGCACGCGACCCTGTGAAAGCGCGAGCGCGTTCACGTAATTCTGAGTTCCACGATATGTGGTAGTATAAAGGATCACCCCTCAAAAACAGGGGAAGGAACATGACGAATTTTAATGTTGCTTTGTGTTTCAGTGTGTTCCAGGTTTGAAAAATGCTGGAATTTTGGCTAAAGTACTTAAAAATGCTTGAACTTGTAATTGTATTTCGTTTCACAACAAATAGCTGTCTGACTGAATAGATCGCTTGTATTACATTTATAAATACATTTACAAATAATACCACACAGCTACAAAAACGTAATGTCAGGAGATACATCATTTAAATATCAGGAGATACATTGTTACTGTTAAAAATGCACTTCCAATAAAGTGAGCATTGGAAAAACTAATTTTGCTGCTGAATGTAACTACTAAAGTAACTTGTAATCTAATGTAGTTACTTTAAAAATCAAGAAATCAGTAACGTAACTAAGTTACTTTTTTAAAAAGTAATCAGTAATCGGATTACTTTTTCAAGGTAACTAAGCCATCACTGTTCACTCATCACCAGAGGTGGGACCAAGTCAGTGTTTTGCAAGTCTCAAGTAAGTCCAAGTCTTTATCCTCAAGTCCCGAGTCAAGTCTCAAGCAAAGACAGTCAACTCAAGTCAAGTCTCAAGTCAAGACAAGCAACCGTCAAGTCAAGTCCCAAGTCCGAAACTTCCAAGTCCCAAGTCCTTTCGAGTCTTTTTTTTTTTTACAGGCACCAACGCTTTACGAATGCTACGCTGATGCGTTTCTTTACTCGTTTTGTTGGTGTCCGCCAGCCAAAAGATGACAGATCATTTACATTTTATCTTCTCTTAATTACATAAATGTACTTAAACAAGAATGTTTCGTTACATAATTTTACACGAAAATAGCAAGCTTCATCGTAAGCAAGATGCTGTCATTATAAATGGTTATTCTAAACATTTGGATAAAATGTTTAAATATAGACTAATAAAAGGTTAGGGTTATTTTTCATTGTTTTCTGTTATTGTGGGGTCACGGTGTACTATTGTTACCTGGAGATTCAGTGGGGTCACATATTCTGATGGCTGCCGTCAGAATTGGTGACCCCAGTTAAAAAGGCTCACCTGTACATCCCATTCATGATTTCTTTGTTGGCTGCAATGGTGAGGGGATGGTAAATCTTGTTTAAGTACATTTATGTAATTAAGAGACGATAAATGTAAATATAAACATCTGTCATATTTTGGCTCGTGGACACCAAAAAAACGAGTAAAGAAAGTGCATCAGCGTAGTTTACGTAGCATTCGTAAAGCGTTTGTGCCTCTGAACAGAAACTGTGAAATAGCGCCACCTGTGGTCACAAAACTCGACGGTCACAGAATCTAGTGTAACGCCGGTCTGCGTCAGAAGGACGGAAATGAAATTAATGGGGCGCATTTTATAAATATTAATATGCGATTTAAAATTTAGATTTGGGGTAAAAAAAAATCAAGTCTTGGCAAGTAAACAGGTTCAAGTCCAATTCAAGTCCCAAGTTATTGGTGTAAAAGTCCAAGTCAAGTCTAAGTCTCTGAATATTTTTTCAAGTCAAGTCAAAAGTCTTAATATTAATGACTCGAGTCTGACTCGAGTCCAAGTCATGTGACTCGAGTCCCCACCTCTGCTCATCACCACTCAGAATCACTGATGACCATCATTCTTCATCACTCATCACTCTTCATCACTCATCATCAATCTTCATCACCTGGAATCACGTTACATCATTCTTCATTACTCTTCATCATTCAGCTCCTTCATCATCTCTCCTCAGACTCGAGTTTGAATTTTTATATTTCAGTATTTTTGCAGTAGAGGGTAATACAACATCACCAGTGCTGAATGTTACAAAACTCAATGTAGAACTTACAAAATTAATAGAATTTATTAATTGAACTGCAGTGTGTGTTACACCACCGAACATATTGCATCATTGGACTTCTCAGCAGATTACATTACATTACACTTGACCTGTTACATCTCAGCATGTTACATGACTGGACATGTTACATCATCATGTTACATGTTCCATGGCTGGACTTGGCTGTGTTCTCTCATCTGTGATCACCATGTCTATTACATTTCATGTGAAGTCTTGTGTGGTTGTTGTATGAACATGTGTAGTTGTTATTTAGTGTGTTGAGTGAAGCAGTGTGTGTTGTGTCTTTGCTGCAGTGTTGCTGGGAACTGCCGAACGTGTCTGCTGGTTACTTTGGCAACACAGTCGACCTCAGTCACTGAGACTATGAGCTGCCTGCAGTTTGCTGCCCGAGCAATGAATGTCCCTTCACGAGTGATACACCCATCACTCACACGCTACACACCTGCACAGGTACACACACACATATCACTCACACACTACACACCTGCACAGGTACACACACATCACTCACACGCTACACACCTGCACAGGTACACACACACATCACTCACATGCTACACACCTGCACAGGTACACACACATCACTCACATGCTACACACCTGCACAGGTACACACACACACATCACTCACACGCTACACACCTGCACAGGTACACACACACATCACTCACACGCTACACACCTGCACAGGTACACACACACATCACTCACATGCTACACACCTGCACAGGTACACACACACACATCACTCACACGCTACACACCTGCACAGGTACACACACACATCACTCACATGCTACACACCTGCACAGGTACACACACACATCACTCACACGCTACACACCTGCACAGGTACACACACACATCACTCACATGCTACACACCTGCACAGGTACACACACGCATCACTCACACGCTACACACCTGCACAGGTACACACACACATCACTCACACGCTACACACCTGCACAGGTACACACACGCATCACTCACACGCTACACACCTGCACAGGTACACACACGCATCACTCACACGCTACACACCTGCACAGGTACACACGCACATCACTCACACGCTACACACCTGCACAGGTACACACACACATCACTCACATGCTACACACCTGCACAGGTACACACACACATCACTCACACGCTACACACCTGCACAGGTACACACACACATCACTCACATGCTACACACCTGCACAGGTACACACACACATCACTCACACGCTACACACCTGCACAGGTACACACACACATCACTCACACGCTACACACCTGCACAGGTACACACACACATCACTCACACGCTACACACCTGCACAGGTACACACACACATCACTCACACACTACACACCTGCACAGGTACACACACACATCACTCACACGCTACACACCTGCACAGGTACACACACATACATCACTCACACGCTACACAGGTACACACACACATCACTCACACGCTACACACCTGCACAGGTACACACACACGCTACACACCTGCACAGGTACACACACACATCACTCACACGCTACACACCTGCACAGGTACACACACACATCACTCACACGCTACACACCTGCACAGGTACACACACACATATCACTCACGCTACACACCTGCACAGGTACACACACACACACACACATCACTCACACGCTACACACCTGCACAGGTACACACACATCACTCACACACTACACACCTGCACAGGTATACACACATCACTCACACGTTACACACCTGCACAGGTACACACACGCATCACTCACATGCTACACACCTGCACAGGTACACACACATCACTCACACGCTACACACCTGCACAGGTACACACGCTACACACCTGCACAGGTACACACACACATCACTCACACGCTACACACCTGCACAGGTACACACACGCATCACTCACATGCTACACACCTGCACAGGTACACACACATACATCACTCACACGCTACACACCTGCACAGGTACACACACACATATCACTCACACACTACACACCTGCACAGGTACACACACATCACTCACACGCTACACACCTGCACAGGTACACACACACATCACTCACATGCTACACACCTCCACAAGTACACACACACATCACTCACACGCTGCACACCTGCACAGGTACACACACGCATCACTCACACGCTACACACCTGCACAGGTACACACACATACATCACTCACACGCTACACACCTGCACAGGTACACACATCCATCACTCACATGCTACACACCTGCACAGGTACACACACATCACTCACACGCTACACACCTGCACAGGTACACACACACATCACTCACACGCTACACACCTGCACAGGCACACACACACATATCACTCACGCTACACACCTGCACAGGTACACACACACACACACATATCACTCACACGTTACACACCTGCACAGGTACACACACACATCACTCACACGTTACACACCTGCACAGGTATACACACCTGCACAGGTACACACACACATCACTCACACGCTACACACCTGCACAGGTACACACACACATATCACTCACGCTACACACCTGCACAGGTACACACACACACACACATATCACTCACACATTACACACCTGCACAGGTACACACACATCACTCACACGCTACACACCTGCACAGGTATACACACATCACTCACATGCTACACATTTGCTCAGGTACACACACACACACACATCACTCACACGCTGCACACCTGCACAGGTACACACACACATCACTCACATGTGTGTCTGTCAGTGCCTGTGCATTTGTGTTTATCTGATCAGGTTTGTAGCTTGAATGTAACTATATACAGTACATGGACAGGTGTGTACTGTGTTCTAGTATCTAGGCATGCACACACATACAGACCTCAGGCAGACATTTTATACCACACACAGAAGAACAGCTCTATGAGGTTTCATAACATTGGTCATGCATTTATGCTCACTGTTCAAAATGAACAATGAAATCGATACATTTAAAATCCTGAATGAAAATAAAGGCGGGACTTTGTCAGGTACCAGACGTCTGGACAACAGAGAAAAACTCCGCCCATGTGCCCAGGACACAGGGACCCCCACCAGGCACCACAGACAGAAGAGTGAGTGTCCTGCACATCCTCCCCTGGGTCAGGATGATCTGGAGTTAGCTTTCACCTGTCTCACAAGTAGGGCTGTCACAATAACAGATTTTCACTACAGTTATCTTGGCCAAAAGAATTCACGATAATATTATCAGGAAACCTGCAAAATCTGCAGAAGAAGCTTTAAGAGACACCAAACCCACCGTCGTAGCCTGATCATGTAGCGACTCCGTATTGGAGTTACAGCAGCAGAACTCATCAGAACTCCTGTAGTGTTGTGCCTGTGACCTAAATGACTAATTGATGTTTGTCTAATTAATATGTACTAGTTGCATACTAGTGTATGTCAGACTTAGATGTTTATTAGCCTGTGATGCTGATCTGGTATAGATGTTAGCTAATGACAATTAGCCTATGAAAATAAACAAGATCCCAGCCAATGGATCCCACCCAGAGCCCATTCTTTACACAACATGACTAACACGGACATTTCTTGTTGATTTTGGACTTCTCCTGTGTGTGTTCTGTGCGGTTCAGGCCCAGGCCATGCTGCCGCCCATCCTGGCCAGCGCGGGGACCCTGCAGCTGCCCGTGGCCAGGGTCAGGGCCAGCATAGCGGGGGGAGGGGGCGTGTCCTTCCTCCCTCTGCTCCAGCAGCACAGAGACGCAGATCTGAGCGGCCAGCATGGCAGAGCTCCTCACTCCACAGACGGGAGGAACACAGACTCCAGCGGTAATGGGAGCTCAGGAGAACGAAGGATTAAAAGCTAGTTATTGATCGCCTGCTAGTCACCTGATCATGTATGATTGATACTTGTGAAGAGAGCAGATCTGCAGTGTGTTGTGAACTGTGCGTTGCAGTGTGTTGTGAACTGTGCGCTGCAGTGTGTTGTGAACTGTGCGTTGCAGTGTGTTGTGAACTGTGCGTTGCAGTGTGTTGTGAACTGTGCGCTGCAGTGTGTTGTGAACTGTGCGTTGCAGTGTGTTGTGAACTGTGCGCTGCAGTGTGTTGTGAACTGTGCGTTGCAGTGTGTTGTGAACTGTGCGTTGCAGTGTGTTGTGAACTGTGCGTTGCAGTGTGTTGTGAACTGTGCGTTGCAGTGTGTTGTGAACTGTGCGTTGCAGTGTGTGTGGTGAAAGCCGCTGCCCCACGGTCACCACGACTCCCGGTTGGTGGGTGTCCAGGAAAAGAGTCTGCGCTGAGCTCCCACCAGCACTCCGCCGTGAAGCTCTCTTCATCCTCATCTTCATCAGCGCTCGCCTCCTCGCCGACCCTCGGCACTGTGAGCGAGTGTCTCAACTGCAGACAGGAGAGGAAGATCAGGGAGGAATACGACAAGTTCATCATCCAGGTGAAGAGGGACAGAGACCTGCTGAGTGAGAGAGTGATGGAGCTGGAGAGAGAGCTGGAGAGAAGAGGACGACGAGAAGAAGGAGAGACTGGCAGAGACGTGAGACACGGCGAGACTGGAGGAGAAGTGAGACGAGGAGAGACTGGTAGAGACGTGAGACACGGGGAGACTGGAGGAGAAGTGAGACGAGGAGAGACTGGGAGAGAAGTGAGACATGGGGAGACTGGAGGAGAAGTGAGACGAGGAGAGACTGGTAGAGACGTGAGACACGGGGAGACTGGAGGAGAAGTGAGACGAGGAGAGACTGGTAGAGACGTGAGACACGGGGAGACTGGAGGAGAAGTGAGACGAGGAGAGACTGGGAGACAGGAAGAGACTGGAAGAGAAGTGAGACGGAGAGAGTTTGGAAGAGAAGTGAGTCAGGGAGAAGGAAAAGGAGACAAAAAACAGGAGAGAAGGAGGAGAAAAGAGGAGTCTGAAAATGAGGAGAGTGATGGGAAAAGACCAGAGGGAGAGAAGAAAGACGAGAGAGGGACTGCAGCAGGCAGAAGAGCGCCAGATCCAGAGGAGAGGAATGGAGAAGAGAGAAAGAAAGACAGGAGTAAAGAAGAGAGAGCAAAAGAGAGTGACTCGACTGGAAGGGAATCCAACGGATCCCCACTCAGTGCTCTAGAAGCACAGGACAGCTCAGAGGTAAAACAAGAGTCAAAAAGCACTCGAGCCTTCTTTCACCTGCTCTGACCACTCTGATCCACAGAAATATCAGGCCTCGTGAGAGCTGACCCCACCCCCTACCCCCTCCCCCACCACACACACACACACAGCCATAATGGGTGTGTGTACAGTAAGAGAAAACAATTGCACACATTGCAGTGACTGGAAAATTTTTTTACCCAAAATTCTTTGGTGTTCTGAACTCTGCTAGAGGCAGAGAAACTTGCTGAACAAATCACCCAACTCCACACACACACATACACACACACACACACACACACACACACACAGTTTTTGCTTACAAGCTGATCAGAGTTCATGTTGTTTTATGAGATGTTTAGAAGCTGATTTGAGCTGAGTACTGCTGTGCTGTTTTAAAAGAGACTGCTGTTGGAACTTCAGAACATGAGAGAATAATATGAGTGTGTGTGGGAGGAGTATGAGTGTGTGTGGGAGGAGTGTGAGTGTGTGTGGGAGGAGTGTGAGTGTGTGTGGGAGGAGTGTGAGGGTGTGTGGGAGGAGTGTGAGGGTGTGTGGGAGGAGTGTGAGTGTGTGTGGGAGGAGTGTGAGGGTGTGTGGGAGGAGTGTGAGGGTGTGTGGGAGGAGTGTGAGTGTGTGTGGGAGGAGTGTGAGGGTGTGTGGGAGGAGTGTGAGGGTGTGTGGGAGGAGTGTGAGGGTGTGTGGGAGGAGTGTGAGGGTGTGTGGGAGGAGTGTGAGGGTGTGTGGGAGGAGTATGAGGGTGTGTGGGAGGGGTATGAGGGTGTGTGGGAGGAGTGTGAGGGTGTGTGGGAGGAGTGTGAGGGTGTGTGGGAGGAGTGTGAGGGTGTGTGGGAGGGGTATGAGGGTGTGTGGGAGGGGTATGAGTGTGTGTGGGAGGAGTGTGAGGGTGTGTGGGAGGAGTGTGAGGGTGTGTGGGAGGGGTATGAGGGTGTGTGGGAGGGGTATGAGTGTGTGTGGGAGGAGTGTGAGGGTGTGTGGGAGGAGTGTGAGGGTGTGGGAACAGTCACACAGCTCGAGGAGGAGAAGGTTTCACCTCTTCTTCATACCTGCTCCTCTTCCTCATTATAATGAGTTGGTACTGATGAGTTGATACAACACTGTTCTCAGTTCAGTTGTTGTTGCAGGCAGAGCTGATCTCTCATATGGACGACAGCAAAAACTGCTATGAAAAAGTGAGCATATTCGCACATTTTAATGAAGGTGTGTGTATATACATGTGTTTTATGTGGAGTGTGTTAACTGATTATGTATGTGTGTGCTGCCCCCTGCAGGTATGTTTAGAGAATGCAGAGTTAAAGGCACAACTGGAAGCCCTTCTGAAAGTGGTCAACTCCAAGACATGCTCTGGGTGCCATGGAAACACAAACACACATGCCTCAAAGCCTCATATAAACAAACACTCCTCACACACGCAAACGGACGCACACTGCTTACACACGGAGCGAGACACACACTCGTCACACACGCAGACAGACACACACTCCTCACACACACACACAGTCACCACGAACACAGAGATGGTTGTAGTGTCACACAGTATATCTCAGCAGTGCACCACTGACCTCCTGCAAGGTGAGACACACACTAGTGTGTGTTCCTCTATCTATCTGTGTGTGTGTGTTTTATTCTTAAAGGACCCTCCCCCACTCTCTCTCTCTCATTCTCTCTCCCTCTCTCTCTCATTCTCTCTCTCTCTCATTCTCTCTCTCACTCACTCTCTCTCTGAAGGGAGTGAGTGTTTTTGCAGCTCACCCGGCTCTCCTATACCATCTGAATCGACCTCTCACACCTGCCAATGTGAATCGAAACTGCAAAAGACCAACTTCTACAAACAGCTGTGGGTGTAAACACACACACACACACACACACACACATACATTCACTATCCTGGTTCATTTTGTGATTTGTTGGTCGGCAACAAACGTGAGCGCTAGATGCTAGTTGACTCACTAAGGGATGTTGAATAGGTGTGTGTGTGTGTGTGTGTGTGTGTGTGTGTAGAAGGAGAGAACACAGCTTGCTGTTGGACGTGATGCTGGTGTTGTATAAGCGAGAGTGGTTCCTGCAGGACGCCGTGCCCTACGTCAGACGTACCCTCACTAAGTGTGGTCTCACACTGGGAGACGCAGACTAGAGGGGAGGTGTGTGCGTGTGTGTGTGTGCGTGTGTGTGTGTGCGTGCGTGTGAGGACAGACAAAGAACAAGACATTGTCACTTTGAGTAGATGTGAAATATACATCTCTTGACTTTATTTGTAAAGCAAGCCTTAGTTTCATTTTCAGAGCACATGTAATTTGTCAAAATAACAAACATTTTGACATATCCTGTATAAGAATAACCCTGTTCAGAGGAATGTACTCTGGCCATATAGTATCTTTTATTTGGTTTGTTTGTTTGTTTATTGGTCTTATTGTTTGTTTTGTTTTTGCATTAGTCTTATATCTGTGTATACTTTTATAATTTACTAGAAAAGCAAGATTTAGGATGAATACTGTAGCTACAATACAATATAGGTTCCAAAAACTTTTTACAGTAAAAGTATTTTTGTTCCTGTACCTGTTCAAACATGGAAATTAAAATATGTTAAACCGTTATTTCATCCTCGTTTATAAACTAAATACAACAGAGTGTGAGGTTCAGTAACAAAATATAAAACTGCAAAGAAATAAAAACAGAAAAGAGCTGTATAATTGTATGGGGGGGGGTTGGGTATACTGATTGGTTCTCCACAAACAGAAGTGAGCTGCTTCTTATTGACATCTTATGTCTTTATTAACCACCACTCCCTCCACATTTAGTTTACTTCCGGGCTGTGTTCGAAATAGCCTACTACATACAGGATACTGCAAACTGCACTCAGTATATACTGGATACTGCATACTGGTCCTCGTAGTAGTATGCAGTAGTTTCCAGTATGCGACAAAAGCAAAGCATACTACGGGGTCATGTGAGCATAGTGTTGCATGATGGGATGCAGTACACCACAAAGATTTGCATACTGGAATATTTTGCAGAAGTAGTATGTCATCCGGGGATTTTTATTTGCATACTGCACACTGGATACTAATTTGGGGCCCAAGCAGTACGCCAGTAAAATGTAGTAGACTATTTCGAACACAGACACAGTTTTGTTATTGCTGAGTTTGAGCCAACGTTAAAGGCTTTGTCAGCATTAAAGGGCTTGTTCCTTGAGCAGAAATGACTTTCAACTTCTCTCACAGCAGTAACATCTCACTTCTGTGGGAGCTTGACATGACTGAGCAACACATCTACGGGCTGTGTTCGAAATAGATTACTACATACTGGATACTGCATACTGGACTCAGTATATACTGGATACTGCATACTGGTCCTCGTAGTAGTATGCAGTACAGTTTCCAGTATGCGACAAAAGCAAAGCACACTACGGGGTCACGTGATTGTAGCGTTGCATGATGGGATGCAGTACACCACGAAGATAGCTCTGTTCGCGTACTGGAATATTTTGCGGAAGTAGTAGGTCATCCGCAGGGTTGCCAACTTTTGACGTTCGCTTGGAGTGAGATTTTAACCTGGAGCCGGTGGCGAGTGTATTTTGTTGAGCGGGGGGTGGCGAATGAAAGTTGTTGAGCGGGAAGGGGTGGCGAACGTAAAATGGACACAGATTCAGTGTTATATCGCCGGTGGATGGCGCCAGAGCTAGCGAACTAGTAACGTATTGAATCATATATGTGGATCTGAGGTAAATAAACTGGATATTTTTTTCGGCGTGAGATATCGGAAGTGTGGCGTGAGAGCGTGTGAAAACGGTCAAATGCGTGTGTTGGCAACCCTGCATCCGGGTATGTTTCGCGTACTGGAAATTTTCATTTTGGTCACATACTGTGTACGGCATACTGAATTGGGGCTCGATCAGTATGCCAGTAGTATGTAGTAGACTATTTCGAACACAGCCACGCTCTCGGTGTTGGGTGGCAAAGAAGAAGTAGCGTAGAGGAAGCCGACACCTGGCTCTGCAGCGCCACCTGGCGGACGGTCCAGTGAAGGGCGCATAGCAGCCGCACCTGGCCCAGCTGCGGGCGGACGAGCCCTAACACAGAGTAACACAGGCGCGTTTAGTTCTTTAATATATCGGCAATGAATATTAACACTTCCCATAAAAAGTTTAAATAGTCTAAATATCTTTTAAAAGTTTCACAGCGGAAGCTCTATTTAGCAAGATGTGTGGCACTCAATATTATATTCAGCACCCCATAACAGAACTACATTAATGTGACATAGAAACAAAATTTGGTTATATGAAATATAGTGGAGATATTCTCATGGTTTCTTAAGATGT